>NC_091120.1:20375707-20583207 GCF_040183065.1 Periplaneta americana
AACGTTGCTTGCTCGTGACAGAGAGAATGGACAGGAATGGTATTCCATTTCAGACACTAAATGGAAAAGCTCGAAACTGAAGCCAAAAGCTGTCAAATATGTCGTTTCGTGAGGCTTCTGCCGCGACAGGAAAGACAATGCCAATACCGATGCATTCGCATTCAGTTTAAGGCGGAAGGGCACAATATTTTATTACCATACATCTCGGGTTGTTAGGATATTCATTATAGAAACGTGAATGCGCTAAAAACAGGAATCGAATTAAAAGTAAGTAAATACTTTATTTACAATTTATTTTTTTTTTATTTTTGCATTTAAGTTGAAACACATAGATATTAAACGACTTAAAATACTATTCTTAATAAAAGTCGGTCGATGAAAGTTACTGTCGATTAAGCAGACCAGGGGCCTGTTTCACAATGTTTACAATTCTTGTAAATTGTAAACTTCTGTTACACATTTTGAGTTTGTGAAGTTTAACTTTACAATGGATGTCATATCTTTACAAATGAAATGATGCATATTTTACAAGTATTTTTCTTCATAATGAAAAAGAGATTTTATAAGTGTGTAAATTTTCACTTGTAAAGCTAGAACATTTTGCACAATTTATCGCTGATAGTTCAAAATGTTAGAAAATAAATACGTATGTATTAAATTTACTTCATGAGTAACTTGGTCACGATTAAGGGCCATTCACAATGGCAAAGAACTACTAATTATTCAAATTTGCTTCACACGGAGTTATACTTGAAACACGTCACTGTAGGTACGTGAACAGAGAGCCGCGTTTCAAGTCACACAGAGTTTGTGTGCACTCAAAGTTGGGTTTCTGGCGCCTTGTCAGCCCACTTGAGTTGTGTGGATATAAAGGGAAAAATTGAGACGGTGTCGGGTGTAGTTTCTGGGTAGCTCAGTCGGTAGAGTATTCGTGCGATAAGGAAAGGTCCCGGGATTGTTATTGTTGTAGTCAGCGATGTATGCAATGGAAGAGGAAAAAACTGGCCACCCTACTTCATTACCTCCTGACTTCGTTCCCCCACGAGTAATTATTTATTGGTGTCACATTCTTTGGACTGTTGATTATTAATATAATACTAAGGGATATGCTACTGGAGCTAAATGACAGCTGTAAACAATATGGGATGAAGTTAAATGCAAATAAAACGAAGACCGTGGTCATAGGAAGGAAAATAAAAAAAGTGAACCTGAGAATTCTAAATGAGGTAGTAGAGCAAGTGAACAGCTTCAAATACTTGTGATGTACTATAAGCAGTAACATGAGCTGCTGCCAGGAAGTCAAAAGGAGAATAGTAATGGCCAAGGAAGCTTTTAATAGAAAAAGGAGCATCTTCTGCAAAACTGTAGAAAAATAACTAAGGAAGAAACTAGTGAAGTGCTTTGTATGGAGTGTGGCATTGTATGGGACAGAAACATTCACATTACGACGAAGTGAAAAGAAGCGAATAGAAGCATTTGAAATGTGGGTATGGAGAAGAATGAAACGTGTGAAGTGGACAGAGAGAATAAGAACTGAAGCTGTGTTCGAGGAAGAGGGTGAAGAAAGAATTATGCTGAAACTGATCAGGAAGAGGAAAAGGAATTGGTTGGATTACTGGCTAAGAAACTGCCCACTGAAGGATGCACTGGAAGGGATGGTGAACGGGAGAAGAGTTCGGGACAGAAGAAGATATCAGATGATAGTCAACATTGAGATATATGGATCAGTAGTAGACATAAGACAAATTTTATTATATAGAATATTTCTTAATTTCAATTCAGAAATCCCTCCCTGAGCACGAGTTCTACTCCTCCAGGGGCGAGCTAAAGTTTTTCTGTATATATTATATTTTATGTTACAATAATTAGCAAAATAAATAAATAAATAAATAAATAAATATGAGGAGACAAAGAGGAAAGCAGAAAATAGGAAAGACCGGAGAAAGCTAGGTTTGCAGTGAAAGACCTGCCCTTGGGCAAAACACTGAATGAATGAATGAATGAATGAAATTATACCATCTTAATTTGAAAATTTGCTATAATGCGTTATATTATATATTATTGTTGTTATTATTATTATTATTATTATTATTATTATTATTGACGTCGATGTATACAATGGAAGAGGGAAGGACCTGGCCACCCTACCCCATTACTTCCTGGCTTAATTCCCTCACGAGTAATGCTTTATTGGTGTCACAGTGTTTGGAACTTTGACTAAACATAAAACATAAAGTATTAATATACCTATTAATAAATTACACCTTCTTTATTTGTGAATTTTCTATGATGCGTTATGTTATTATTATTATTATTATTATTATTATTATTATTATTATTATTATTATTATAGGAATAAATGATTTCAATAATAAACGAGGCACTGTTGGTTTCAATGTTATTGTCTGTTGAAATACAGACGAAAACTCAACTTCAATCATATAAAATGTTGTCAGGATAAAACAGTCATTGCCTGCTGAAAGATAGGAAATTGATGCGCAATTTTTACGCGTACGTATACTGTTTTTTTTTAAACAAGTTGCACAGGCGGGGGGCAGTGCTGTTGTGAACCCGGTACCAGAGCGCACAGCAGCTGGGTTGTGTGACAAAGACCATTAATTTCATCTGTCATAAAGTATACTTTCACGCCCTGTCAAATCGCCACTCCATTTGCAAGTAGATCTGTAAACCCTCCCTCTCCCAATCCAATCCCGGTAAACCATCGGGGTGAGTAATAGCCAGCGTGTCTCTCTCCCGGCTAGAAAGTTTGTTGTAATATCCGTAATAACTACAGAGCAACCGGCTTTAGACGTGTAGGGTTACAGCCAACTCTCACGCAATTTGCATAAATATTAAAACTTTTAAACCTCCGCGCAATGGAGTGACATAAAGTTGGGCTGCATAGAAATGTCTCATCACACTCCTGCTACTCGTATTTTCATGGAATTGCTTTAATATGACAGGCAGATAGACAAACAAACAGAAACGCTGAAGTGATGCGGTGTGCCGGGTTAAGCCTGCTTTGTTCGCGACAGAGGGCGCGCATCAACTTCGGGGCAGGTTTGTGTTAATCTGAACAGATCCCCAGAAAACTAACTGGTGACGTGTTGTTCCGCTGCTAATTTAAATGGTCCACAAATGCGGCTTAAACGCAATAAGAAAATAAATGACAATTACGCTTTATTACATTTTTTTTTACAAACAAACGTTTTGCGGTTATGTTACGTTGTTTCATTGCGTGTTTTTTAAATGTCTTCCTTTACACATTCACATTTATATAAATTATATTGCTAACTCAACATCGAATTCAAACCCAGATTTTAAACCACCTGCATTTTTCTCCACTATATCCTCTGCAATTCTAAGACCTTCAGACCTCCATAATATCGAGCAGGAAGGCAAGAATTTAGAATACAATATTTACATACATAGTTAGGGTCTACATAATCCACGAAATTTAATTTACACAGCACGGATTATTATTATTATTATTATTATTATTATTATTATTATTGTTATTATTATTACTGTTATTCACCCTGGGCGGCAGAGTTGGTATAGCGCTGGCCTTTTGTGCCCGATTTTGCGGGTTCGATCCCGGCCCAGATCGATGGCATTTAAGTGTGCTTAGATGCGACAGGCTCATGTCATTAGATTTAGTGGCATGTAAAAGAACTCCTGCGGGGCAAAATTCTGGTACACCGGCGACGCAGATATAACTTCTGCAGTTGCGAGCGTCGTTAAATAAACCATAATTTTGTTAACTATATTATTATTATTATTATTATTATTATTATTATTGTTATTCAGTCTGGGCGGCAGAGTTGGTATAGCGCTGGCCTTTTGTGCCCGATTTTGCGGGTTCGATCCCGGCCCTGGTCGATAGCATTTAAGTATGCTTAATTGCGACAGGCTCATGTCAGTAGATTTAGTGGCATGTAAAAGAACTCCTGCGGGACAAAATTCCGGCACACCGGCGACGCTATATAACTTCTGCAGTTGCGAGTGTCGTTAAATAAACCATAATTTTGTTAATTATATTATTATTATTATTATTATTATTATTATTATTATTATTATTATTATTATTATTATTCGCCCTGGGTGGCAGAGTTTGTATAGCGTTGGCCTTTTGTGCCCGAGGTTGCGGGTTCGATCCCGGCCCAGATCGATGGCATTTAAGTATGCTTAATTGCGACACGCTCATGTCAGTAGATTTAGTGGCATGTAAAAGAACTCCTGCGGAACAAAATTCCGGCACACCGGCGACGCTGATGTAACTTCCGCAGTTGCGAGTGTCGTTAAATAAGCCATGATTTTGTTAATTATATTATTATTATTATTATTATTATTATTATTATTATTAGTCGCCCTGGGTGGTACAGTTCGTATAGCACTGGCCTTTTGTGCCCGAGGTTGCGGGTTCGATCCCGGCCCAGGTCGATGGCATTCAAGTGTGCTTAAATGCGACAGGCTCACGTCAGTAGATTTACTGGCATGTAAAAGAACTCCTGCGGGGCAAAAGTCTGGCACATCCGGCGACGCTGATATAACTTCTGCAGTTGCGAGCGTCGTTAAATAAACCATAATCTTTTAATTCTATTATTATTATTATTATTATTATTATTATTATTATCAGTCGCCCTGGGTGTCAGAGTTGGTATAGCGCTGGCCTTTTGTGCCCGAGGTTGCGGGTTCGATTCCGCCCAGGTCAATGGCATTTAAGTGTGCTTAAATGCGACAGGCTCATGTCAGTAGATTTAGTGGCATGTGAAAGAACTCCTGCGGGACAAAATTCCGGTACACCGGCGACGCCGATGTAACTTCTCCAGTTGCGAGTGTCGTTAAATAAAACATAATTATATTATTATTATTATTATTATTATTATTATTACTATTATTATTATTATTATTAATATTATTACTATTATTGTTCCGCGTCATGGACTAAAGCATCCTGCCAAAGACTCGCGTTACGGAAAGCGCGCTAGTTCGAGTCCTCATGGGGGATGACATTTTCTCATGACATTTCGGCCAGTAGTGTATGGGACCGGTGCCCACCCAGCATCGTGATGCACTTGGAGAGCCACGATAGGTAGCGAAATCCAGTTACGAAATCCAGCTTTAATGGTTGGAGGGATCATCGTGCTAACCACACAATACCTCCATTCTGGTTGGATGATCGTCCACCTCTGCTTCGACATGTCTGCCATTAACGGCTATGCTAAACCAATAAATATACTGCTAAAAAAATTCGCGAAATAAGATTTGAAATTAATTTTTTATTTAACTTTGAAAACGTAGAATGTTTTCTTTAGTACAGAATGAGCTTCAGACACTATATTTTATAACAAATTACTTTCCATGGCCATTTACAATCAAGCTGTGGTCAGCAATGGTCATCTTACTCGATAATACACAAAACAAAGTGAAAAATGATTTTCTTTATTCTGACAATCTTGAGTCTACGAGCAATGGGTAAAGAACAAATAATCTGTCTTGATTTCCAGTTGTCTTTCGTTTACGTTCTTGACCACAGCTCGTGCGACCAGCGAATAGGGATTATAAAGAATGGACACTTCGCGTCGGTACCTTTGATGTAGCCGGACTGATTTCAATGACCTTCAAGCCAGCTAGAGCGTGAGATTCTGCTTACTGCCTAGAGTTGGCGCTGACATCACACCAGCTAGCAGTCGACATAGCGGAAATATAACACATATAATTAATATATCTAGGCACATTATGTACTCAAATAAAATAAATTGGATCCATAAAAACATATAAATCCATCATAAACTGTAATGTCTAGACTCTAGAGTTCCTTTATAATGAGAATTGAGACATTGAACCCAACAACAATTAAAATATGTAATGATTTGATGCGCTGAAAATGGAAAAACAAAACTCTTACGAGAAGTAAAACCATATGCCTATATTATATTATATATAAATATTAAACGAATTCGATACTTAATTTTATAATATATTATATTATTTTATAATATAATTTATGATATCTGAAATATAAAATATTATTATTACAACTAGTTTGTCACTGAGAAATAAGGAAAAGCTGTTAACTTGAATTTATTTGAAGCAAAGCGTTACTGGATTATGCAATAAGGTAGGCGATGTTTGGATCCCGTGTCTCAACTCTATTCTCAATTATCATCTTAGCATATGCTCGATTACACTAACCTCTAGCGCTTGAAAGTGGAACTATACGCTGGCGCACAGAGAAACAAAACACAGGAAAATTCGCTCAGTGTCCATTCTTTATAATCCCTATTCGCTGGTGCGACTTCAACTTCTTCCTCTGAAATAACATCTGAATTAGACCACAACAATGGCCATAGCCTCCGATATGTTCTAAAATGACCATAGTCAAACGGAGAATATCAAGCTAAATCATATTGGTTTTCATCATGGATGGATTACTATCCGGTTTCCTAGGACAGCGATGAAGATGAAAACCAAATGCCGTGTTTCCTGAATAGGAAAGATGTTAACGCAAATGGTGATATCATTACAGCACAGCTACTGCCTCATACCAAGAATTTACAGCAGACAAAAGACCTGTTCTGTTAATTTTTTGAGCAGTACATGAAAAAGTCAAAATGGTTTCATTGCTGTTATTGTCATTACTTGTACACAAAATCTTATATTAATTCTCAACAATTAAAAAAGCTTGTGAAGTTTACAAGTCATTTTGTTATGTTCTCTAGCAAATAATTAAAATGCGATTCTGATTTTAAAACATTTACAAATGACATTCATTTTACTTTCAACTGGGTAACGTAACGAAGCATTTCACTCTAATTTTCGTTCATGTCTAAGTCATATTTGTAAAACTCACATATGACCCCAGGTAATACACGCGGGCTTACGTTATTACGAAATATTACAAGAGAAATAATTGTTCCATATGCTCACGTATGGTTGACACCTGTTCTACAAAAAATAGTCCACTTCAGATATGGTTTTCTAACTACAGTTATGTTAAACTGTATCCTATAGATACAACAAAGTAAATTAAGCACAGAAGAAGCAATAGTTTTTAATATAAATTCAGTTTCATAAGTACGCTATCATAATTATGATTGTATTTATACCAATAAAATTCTTAAACTAGTTTTAACATTATTTCAAATATACCTAAACATGTATGGCAGGTAAAGGGTCTTCTTTTTCATAGCTCGGGGAAGTAGTTTTAAATATACCAATAATTATTCGAAATCTCTATGTATAGGCCCACTTCAGCATGATATGGAAAGTATTTATCTACAAATTCTTAAGGACTCTACAGGGTGTTTCAAAAATACGGGGCATAATTTCAGGTATGTATTTCCCACATGTAGACAATCAAAATAGTTCATTACAACATGTGTCCGGAAATGCTTCATTTCCGAGTTAAGGCCTTCACAACATTGAAATTCACCGGAACGTTTTTCTTTCCGCAGGTCGTTGTCATTACAGAAGATGTTCAAAATGTCCACCTCCTGCTTGAATACAGACCTCACATCGATGTCTCATTGACCTGCGAACACGATCCCAAACTCCAGGAATATTGCGTATGTCCTCAGAACATGCCACAACAGTCTCCAGACAGTCGTATGAGGAACATTGACTTGCAACGCTACCCTTCGTGTGCTGATAGGAGTCATGTTCACATCCTCCAGAATCTCCTCCTGTACTTCTGGAGTTGTAGATCTTGGTCGTCCCCTTCCCAAACCAGGAGAGTTAAATTTTCCATACTCGCACAGACGGTAATGGAGACGTACAAATGTCTTCCGACCTGGACATTGTCGCTGTGGGTACCTCTCCTGGTACAAACGACGAGCCAGCGCAGCATTGCCGTCCGCCTTACCGTACATGAAGTGTATCTCTGCCAGCTCTTGATTTGAATACATGTCGCACAGTCTAACGCCTACACAACACTAAATGTAACCTTCGCCTCGGAATGAACTGTCAGAGTGCCCTCTTAATGTCTCCTTTGACGGCAACGACCTGCGGAAAGAAAAACGTTCCGGTGAATTTCAATGTTGTGAAGGTCATAACTCGGAAATAAAGCATTTCCGGACACATGTTGTAATGAACTATTTTGATTATATACATGTGGGAAATACATACCTGAAATTATGCCCCGTATTTTTTAAACACCCTGTATACTTATACTAAATACTCATTTGTAATCTGCATAATTAATACGACTGTATCAAAATTTTATATCAATTTTTATAGTTAGTAATACTAGTTTCTAAATTAAATTCTTGTATCTGAATGGTCACCTGATCTGTGAGGCAGATGTCTCCCTTTCTTTATGAGAAATTATTAATAATAATAATCCAATCTTCCTCAACTTGGTGAGGTTGCCAAAGACAAAGACTGTTAAACAGTAATATTTAAAATGACATTAAAAATGTCTTACAAGAAATTTGTTTACAAGGAACTAAAATTTGCAGTAGATAATATTTCACATAATGAAAATTTAAAAAAATACAGATTAAAAAAATAGACTGAGAAAATTCAACTGTAATTTGAATTGAAATACAAATGTCGCCGTAAAATCTGCAGAGAAACCTTCAAAGCTATAACAGAAATTTCCTTAATTGTTGTTGTTGGGACTCCAAATTTATGACAAAATGACACAAATTGTTTGGTTTGGTCCCTCTAGCGCCCACCATTAATCCGATGACTTCTAAATCCCTTAGTTTATATGTAGTTTTGTAATAAGAGATAGTGGGTTCATAAATTCTCCTTTTCTCTAGATTAACCTCCTCGTGTTGATCTTGATGCGTCTCGAATCTGATGGTCGGATCCAGAATATAACCTTTTGTCTCTCCAGGTTTAAATGTTATAATATCAATACGCCGATGACTTCAGTATTCGCTATTCCACGGACTTCTTCATAGGTAGTGTAGCCCTACTGAATGCGTTCAATAAAACATTGTTCTGCTTGGTGGCATACTGAGATTCATGTCCTGTAGACATTACTAAAATTGAGATACACATTGTGTCTCCTAAGGAAGATGTCAGGCTTCTAGATTTTGAAGTAAAAATTGTTATTTTGTATCACATATTATAAAATAAAACAGAATATTCAATCAGAGTTAATGTAATTAATTTGTAATGCACTGAGTCCCAAGGTTTCCCGTACTTACTTACTACTTACTGGCTTTTAAGGGACCTGGAGGTTCATTGCCGCCCTCACATAAGCCCGCCATTGGTCCCTATCGTGAGCAAGACCAATCCAGTCTCTATCATCATATCCCACCTTCCCCAAATCCATTTTAATATCATCCTCCCATCTACGTCTCCGCCTCCCTAAAGGTCTTTTTCCCTCCGGCCTCCCAATTAACACTCTATTTGCATTTCTGGATTCGCCCATATGTGCTACATGCCGAGCCCATCTCAAACGTCTGGATTTAATGTTACTAATTATATCAGGTGAACAATACAATGCGTGCAGTTCTGTGTTGTGTAACTTTCTCCATTCTCCTGTAACTTCATCCCTCTTAGCCCCAAATATTTTCCTAAGCACCTTATTCTCAAACACCCTTAATCTATATTCCTCTCTCAAAGTGAGAGTCCAAGTTTCACAACCATATAGAACAACCGGTAATGTAACTGTTTTATAAATTCTAACTTTCAGATTTTTTGACAACAGACTGGATGATAAACGCTTCTCAACCCAATAATAACAGGCATTTCCCATATTTATTCTGTATTTAATTTCCTCCCGAGTATCATTTATATTTGTTACTGTTGCTCCCAGGTATTTGAATTTTTCCACCTCTTCAAAGGATAAATTTCCAATTTTTATATTTCCATTTCGTCACGAGACATAAACATATACTTTGTCTTTTCGGGATTTACTTCCAAATCTATTTCTTTACTTGCTTGAAGTAGAATTTCCTGTGTTTTCCCTAATCGTTTGTGGATTTTCTCCTACCATATTCACGTCATCCGCATAGACAAGCAGCTGATGTAACCCGTTCAATTCTAAACCCTCTCTGTTATCCTGGACTTTCCTAATGGCATACTCTAGAGCAAAGTTAAAAAGTAAAGGTGATAGTGATAGGATAAATACATTTTGAGTTACTTTCATTATTTGAATATTTTTTCCCTAATTTTTTCATCAATACACAGTCCATTTGCAACACTATATTAAAAGTTATAATATTTCTTAATCCTAAAATTTTCCCCAGAACTGAGGAGGATAACTTAATATTATCCACATACACACTAACAGCAGACACTCTTTTCTGGTTAATATTATAGAATTAATCATTTGTCCTACAGAATATCTGTAATATTGACAATTAATATTTGAGGAGAAAAATTCGCTCCGGCGCCGGGGATCGAACCCGGGTCCTTGGTTCTACGTACCAAGCGCTCTGACCACTGAGCTACGCCGAATTCAATCCACAGCACCGGACCGAACCATCCTCCTTCGATGTTTCCCTTTGTAGGACAAATTAATAATTCTATAATATTCTCATAGCTGCAGTGCATATGTCTGTACAGATTACTGTGCACTTAACTGCGGAATCCCGGCCAAACAAGTCACTCAACTGAGTGCGCTCCTATTAAAATGGCCGTGTGACTAATATTCTCATTATAGAAATATATTTTAGATTTATATATATATTTTTTTCTCCCTGTTATATAGTTCTAGTAAGCTTATATTAAATCAATTTTCATCATTTTACCAACTATCTCAAATCTCAAATTAATTATATTTAATTGAATTAAATTAGCTCATAAATTAATTTACTACTTTACCTTATAGGTTTATCTAAATTTAAATAAATATGTAGTCTACTAGTCGTTAAAACTTAACTAAAGAATATTGCTGGAGAACCTTTTAAGTGTAGTGTAAATATTCGTAATTTAAATATGTATTGTATTGATTAAGGCTGGTTGAGTGGAAGAGAAGGCCTTATGGCCTTAACTCTGCCAGCGAAAATAAAACATTATTATTATTATTATTATTATTATTATTATTATTATTATTATTATTATTATTATTATTATTATTATTATTATTACGAGAATTTTACTGGAAGCAGGTAAAGAAATAGGTTTGGAAGTAAATCCCGAAAAGGCAAAGTATATGATTATGTCTCGTAACGAGAATATTGTACGAAATGGAAATATAAAAATTGGAAATTTATCTTTTGAAGAGGTGGAGAAGTTCAAATATCTTGGAGCAACAGTAACAAATATAAATGATACTCGGGAGGAAATTAAACACAGAATAAATATGGGAAATGCCTGTTATTATTCGGTTGAGAAAATTTTATCATCCATTCTGCTGTCGAAAAATCTGAAAGTCAGAATTTATAAAACAGTTATATTACCGGTTGTTCTGTATGGTTGTGAAACTTGGACTCTCACTTTGAGAGAGGAACATAGGTTAAGAGTGTTTGAGAATAAGGAGCTTAGGAAAATATTTGGGGCTAAGAGGGATGAAGTTACAGGAGAATGGAGAAAGTTACACAACACAGAACTGCACGCATTGTATTGTTCACCTGACATAATTAGGAAAATTAAATCCAGACGTTTGAGATGGGCAGGGCATGTAGCACGTGTGGACCTTTAGGGAGGCCAAGACGTAGATGGGAAGATAATATTAAAATGGATTTAAGGGAGGTGGGATATGATGATAGAGAATGGATTAATTTTGCTCAGGTTAGGACCAATGGCGGGCTTATGTGAGGGCGGCAATGAACCTCCGGGTTCCTTAAAAGCCAGTAAGTAAGTAAGTAAGTAAGTAAGTAAGTAAGTAAGTAAGTAAGTAAGTAAGTAAGTAAGTAAGTAAGTATTATTATTATTGTTATTGTTATTATTATTGTTATTGTTATTATTATTATTATTATTATTATTATTATTATTATTATTATTATTATTATTATTATTGGACATATACGTCAACATATAGGCCTAAGCCTAACTTAGAGTCAGGCCACAAAGGGAAACGTCGAAGGAGGAGGGTTCGGTCCGGTGCTGTGGATTGAATTCGGCGTAGCTCAGTGGTCAGAGCGCTTGGTACGTAGAACCAAAGACCTGGATTCGATCCCCGGCGCCGAAGCGAATTTTTCTCCTCAAATATTAATTTTCTGGTTAAAATTCATTTTGAAAAGAACATGGGTCTATATTGAAATACGATTACAAGACAAATCAGCGATAAATCATATCACAGGACTAACTAGTGGATCCCTACTTCGTGTGTTTTTATTTACGTGGGTGTGTTTCAAATATGAGCCTTATATAAAAACAAAGCCTTTGGCTGGAGAGCTGTTGCACGTGGGCTGTTCAGAACATTCTGTAAACAAGTTATCGGGTGTCCTTATTATACCCGGTACTTCTCAGAGTTACGAGTACAGCCAATTAAAAAGAGATCTCAATGGAAACTGTGAAATCTTTTCGAGGCTTAAATTAATTAGTGTAAGTTCTATGTCAGTTCTTAATTTCATAGTATATATTACACACTCCGACGAAAAGTTGGAAATTTGAAATAGGTTTCATGTTTAGGGCCTATGACCTACGCAATTTCGACGGAAATGTGGTCTTTTGTAATACATATGTTCATTTTTTTAACAATATCACGCTGTAAATCATAATCAGAAAATGAACACATTCATTCATTCATTCATTCATTCATTCATTCAGTGTTCTGCCCAAGGACAGGTCTTTCACTGCAAACCCAGCTTTCTCCAATCTCTCCTATTTTTTGCCTTCCTCCTTTCTCCTCACATGATCCATATATCTTAATGTCGTCTATCATCTGACATCTTCTTCTGCCCCGAACTCTTCTCCCGTTCACCATTCCTTACAGTGTATCCTTCAATAGGCAGTTTCTTCTCAACCAGTGACCCATCCAATTCCTTTTCTTCTTCCTGATCAGTTTCAGAATCATTCTTTCTTCACCCACTCTCTCCAATACAGCTTCATTTCTCATTCTGTCTGTCCAATGCACACATTCCATTCTTCTCCATATCAACATTTCAAATGCTTCTATTCGCTTCTCTTCACTTTTTCGTAATGTTCCTGCCCCATACAATGCCACACACTATAAAAAGCACTTCACTAGTCTCTTCCTTAGTTCTTTTTGTAGAGGTCCTCGGAAGATGCTACTTTTTCTATTACAAGCTTCCTTTGCCGTTGCTATCATCCTTTTGACTTCCTGGCAGCAGCTCATGTTACTACTTATAGTACATAACAAGTATTTGAAGCTGTCCACTTGCTCTACTGCCTCATTTAGAATTCGTAAGTTTATCTTCTGTATTTTTCTTGCTATGACCATGCTCTTCGTCTTATTTGCAATTATCTCCATACTGTCATTTAGTTCCAGTAGCATATCTCTTAGTATTGTCACCTCTTCTGCGAACAACGCTACATCATCAGCAAATCTTATGTACTTTATTCTTCAAGCTTCTAGTTGGCGACAAACGACGTAAGTCCTATGACAGTTCTAAATTTCATCGCCTATATTACATTGCACCAAATATACTGTTCCGACCATATGCATTGTACGAAACGTCTCTGACGTTTTTATCGTTGGACTACAGCAGCGTTTCTCAAACTATGGTCCGCGGACCACCTGTGGTCCTCGAGGTCTGTCCTTCTGGTCCTTCAAAAAATACAGAAGAAAAAACAAAATTCAAACGAATTGCTTAAAATCTCAGAGTTTGGAAATGAGATATGGCAAACGAATTTCACTTTTTCTCCCAGTACTGCATTTTATGAAATTTATTAACCTACCCTTCTATCGACTTCCCACTCTACTCTTAGCAACGAAAGAGGGATTTAAAGCACTATATACGTGGTGTTCCTCGACATCTTTTCCCTGCACATCTGGCGCCGCGCCTGTAACCCAGCCAGGGACCACCCGAATTCATAACAGATGATCGAAGTACCGAACCTTAATTCAATTTTAAAATATAAATGTAGGCCTATTGGTATTACAATATGCTACGAAAATGATAAATTTGCTTTCGAAGGGAACAAGAGTAAGGTGGTCCGCGGAACTGTTCTGACTTTAAAAAGTGGTCCCCACTTCAAAAAAGTTTGCGAAACGCTGGAGTACAGTACATGCATTGTACCAAATATACTGTTCCGATCATATGCATTGTACGAAACGTCTCTGACGTTTTTTATCGTTGGACCACCAAATATACTGTGCCAAATGTTTCTGGACGTTTTTTAGCATTTGACCATATGAACTGTATCAAATTTCTTCCAATGGATCGGTATTGGAATCCAGAACAATGTTCATTAACTTTGGTGTGTACATATTAGCGTATCTGAAGATAATGCAAACACGTGACATATTCACTGTCATATGAAAATGAGCAAAGTGAAGCGAATAAAACCCCTTTGTCTCCTTCTTGAGGGGAGAAGATCCTGCATTAGAAAACGGCTGTTCTTTGTCACACTCCATAACGGCGGGGTGGCGGCATCCCCTGATAAAAGCTTCGGGTTTATAGTTATCTTATTTCTTGGCGCTAATGACGAGTTGGATCTGTAAAACTCTGTCTTAAGTAATCTTGAGTCGTGGCTGATATCTTTCCCGTAAATGGAAATGGACCACATTACCCCGCAATCCGAGTCGCTGCGCGGGCTGTTAAGCGCGTGGTTAAGAGGCAGTGCAGCCGTGATGGGTCCCCCGGGCCTCGTACACCAGCTAATCAAGCAACACTCTGCAGCAGCGAGTAAAAGTTGCCACTCTCATTTCTCAACCCGGGCTTCCCTCCCGACTCGAAGAAGCAACGTGCTCCTGGTATTAAACTGAAGCGTTTATGTATCAGCGACTACAGAGAAGCTAACGACTTCGCTAGCATCCTGCGTACGACGACGACGAGAGAGGAAGAGGAACATTAAATAGAAGGAACTAAAGAAAACATTCAAGAAGGGCATGAAAAGGAAGCAGGGAGGGAAGGAGTATATGAAAGAAAACTGAGACGAAGGAGGAGACAATGAAGGGCACAGAATAGGACGAAAAGGAGACTGAGTAGGACGAAAAGGAGACTGAGTAGGACGAAAAGGAGTCCGAGTAGGACGAAAAGGAGACTGAGTAGGACGAAAAGGAGTCCGAGTAGGACGAAAAGGAGACGGAGTAGGACGAAAAGGAGACGGAGTAGGACGAAAAGGAGACTGAGTAGGACGAAAAGGAGACGGAGTAGGACGAAAAGGAGACGGAGTAGGACGAAAAGGAAACCGAGTAGGACGAAAAGTAGACGGAGTAGGACGAAAGGGAAACCGAGTAGGACGAAAAAAGACGGAGTAGGACGAAAAGGAGACTGAGTAGGACGAAAAAGAGACGGAGTAGGACGAAAAGGAGACGGAGTAGGACGAAAAGGAGACGGAGTAGGACGAAAAGTAGACGGAGTAGGACGAAAAGGAGACCGAGTAGGACGAAAAAGAGACCGAGTAGGACGAAAAGGAGACGGAGTAGGACGAAAAGGAGACCAAGTAGGACGAAAAGGAGACGGAGTAGGACGAAAAGGGGACGGAGTAGGACGAAAAGGAGACGGAGTAGGACGAAAAGGAGACGGAGTAGGACGGAAAGGGGACGGAGTAGGACGAAAAGGAGACGGAGTAGGAAGAAAAGGAGACGGAGTAGGACGAACGTAAACGGAGTAGTACGGGAAGGTGATGGAGGAAGACGAGAAGGGGACGAAGTAGTATGAGAAGAAACAGTGTGGGTCGAGAAAGGGACGGAGTAGGACGAAAATAAGACGGAATAGGACAAAGGTAGGAGTAGTACGAAAAGGAGACGGGATAGGACGAAAAGTGGACGGAGTAGGACGAAAAGGAGACCGAGTAGGACGAAAAGAAGACGGAGTAGGACGAAAAGGAGACCGAGTAGGACGAAAAGAAGACGGAGTAGGACGAAAAGGGGACGGAGTAGGACGGAAAGGAGACCGATTAGGACGAAAAGGAGACGGAGTAGTACGAGAAGGTGATGGAGGAAGACGAGAAGGGGACGAAGTAATATGAGAAGAAACAGTGTGGGTCGAGAAAGGGGCGGAGTAGGACGAAAAGAAGACGGAATAGGACAAAAGTAGGAGTAGTACGAGAAGAGGACGGAGGAAGATGAGAAGAGCACGAAGTGGGATGACAAAGGGCTGGAAAAGGACGAACAGAAAACGGAGTGGGATTAGGAGATGGAGTAGGAAAAGAAGTAGAGTTAGTACGATAGTACAAGAAGAGGACGAGAAAGGGACAGAGTAAGATGGGAAGGAGGCAGAATAGTACGAGACGGAGTTGCACGAGAAGTAAACGAAGTAGGACTACTGGGTGTTCATTTCAAAGTGTGTCATGACGTCACTGTTGCGAGTCAGCGATTTGAAGCGAGTTTCAGCTTTTGTGTCAGAGAAGTTGCCTATTAATGAAGGCGTTCAATCTGAACTTGAGAACATGTACGGTATAACTTGAATGTCGTAGCAACAGATGGCGGTCTGTAAAGTCTGTGTGCTACCATAACCTCTTTCGAACTGTGTTTTGCGCGGGCAAGTCGTACGCAGGGTATTTGTTATCATCGATTGCGTACGGCAACATTCCACAACACAAATCAAAATGCTCAGTGTCCATGTTGACCGTCCAAGTTAATGTCTACAAATACGTAAGTAATCGTCTTAACCCTCTCCCCATATCCAGACAGTAAGAAAAAAACTCACTTCAGTACGTGTTTCCAAACAGTTCACATTCTTGCCACTAATGGCGTTACCGTACGTATCGGTAAGTAATCTTCAGAATGAACGCCGTACTTGCTAGGCAACTTCTCGCGCATTTAGGTAATACGCCTCTGCGGAAATGTAGGAAGATTGAATTCTCTAGGCTCATCGGCTAGCCACATGACGACATACAGCGAGCCATGACACATTTTGAACTGAACACCCAGTAGAAGGAGTCGTACAAGAAGGCGGAGTAGTACGAGACGGAGTTGGACGAGAAGCAGATGGAGTAGTATAGTAAGGGGCGGTGAGAGACGAGTAGGGGACGAAGCAGGACGACAAGGAGATGGAGTAGGACGAGAAGGGAACAAAGTGGAAAGAGAAAGGGATGAAATAGGACGAGGAGACATATGAGAACGGAACGGAATGGGAAGAGAAGGCGGAATAGGGCTTGAAAGAGGCGAAGTAAGACGGGAAGTAGACGGAACAGAACGAAAAAGTAACCAATGGGACGAGGACACGGATTGGGTAAAGAAAGATACGAGTGCGTTTCGATTCTTTTTCCGTAGTTATGGCAACCATCGCTTACACTTTTGTGCCTCACTGTTTCAGAGGGTGTTAATAATTCCATATCGTCAATATCACTAAAATTCGAAGTTTCTAAGTAAATGTATAGTTTTTACCCACTGCTTATGTAACTGGTAGTAGAAAACAGCGTATGCAACTCTCATCAGAGTGACCGGATTTTGAAAATAAACTGAGAAACCCTTGTACGATATAAAATTGCCAATGAAATCAGCCTTACAAACTAAATTAATTTAGGCCTACGGGTATTCTTACTTTAATTCTTATTTTAGGTTATAGAAAAAAGATTAGGCTACACCACAAGAAAAAAAGGGATATTTTTCAGATGTTTAAGGGGAGAGGATGGTATTTTTGATGAAAAATGACTAAATTTTAAAAAAAAAAATCTTTAAAATACCCTGTGATATGTGTGGATCGCCATTTTTAAACTTCCTGCATTATGGATTTTTAAATCACTCGCCCACTTTTATTGTTGTTTCCGGTAAATTAAATTTTTTTTTAAATTTATTTTTCTTTAACTTACTCTTCCATAAGATTGGAATGCATTGCATAACATTTTGTGGGTATTTGTGCCCTTATCGGATGTTGAGACGTCATTTTTAAACTTCCTGCACTATGGATTTTTAAATCACACGCCCGCTTTTATCGGTTTCCAGTAACTTCATTTTTTTTTTTCCTACATTGCCAGACAAAATGAATATAATTTCTGAACTATTAAAGATATGCGTGCATGAAATTTAGAACACACATTATTTAGGCTATTGGGAAATTTTTCTCTGTAACAGAAATTTGTTAATTGATTTCATTTTAAAAATACGTCAGTTTGTTAGCAAGAAAGGAAATCAGAAAATTGTTACTAAATTTTAATTGTTTATTTTACAAACGTAGGGACAAATATCAATTTAGACAGGTCGTAGAACATACTTTTGCAAATACATTGCAAAAACTGTTTGAATCCAATTTTAAAAACGGTTTAGATATATCGGTTTTAGTACAATCCTCCATTGGGTATATATTTTTTTTTTCAAATTTGGGCCCCCAAATATTTTTTTTTTCAAAATATTTTTATATTGTTGAGTTGCCACAGCTATGAGTTCTCTACATACAAAAAATTAATAATTTACACCAAATATATTGATATAGGTGTACCGCAAGGAACAATTTTGGAACCTATTTTATTTCTAATATATGTTAATGATCTGCTAAATATAAATTTAGAAAAATTTAATGGATCTATATATTCATATGCGGATGATACAGTAGTTATTTTCAGTGGGTTTTCTTGGCAGGAAGCATATAGAAATGCTAATATAGGTGCTAACATTGTTAAAAAATGGCTTAATTCCAACTTCCTTTCTTTAAATATATCTAAATCAACTTTAGTTCCTTTTTCGTTAACAGCTGCCAGTGTTCAAAATTTAAAATTTAGCGATAAATATAGGCTAATAATACACAGTGAAAATTATTTAGATCCCAAAAGTTGTAAATGTCCACCTTTGAAAGAAGCCACGTATGTCAAATATCTGCGTATCATTATTGATCAGAATTTAAAATGGCCTCATCACATTACTTATCTTTGTAAGAGGCTTCGTAAAACAATTTATAAATTCGTTAATCTTCGATGCTACTTACCTATTAGAGTTCTACGAAATGTTTATTTGGCCATTATTCAGTCTATCATTCAATATGGTATAATTGTTTGGGGTGGAAGTATAAAAATTAATCTTAGTCCGTTAAATTTACTACAAAAACGAATAATTAAAATTTGTTTGAAGAAACGTTTCGATTATCCAACTAAATTAATTTATTCTGAATTTAATGTATTTAATATTGAACAAATTTATAAGTATACGCTGTTAAAATTGTATCATAAAAATCGTAATAAGTTTGTATTACAGACACACAATTATGACACAAGACGAAATATTAATTCAACGTTAGTAGAACCTAATTGTCTCACATCTGCTGGTCTAAAGCATGGCATTAATTTTGGCCCTCGGTTGTACAATGCTTTAACTAAATTACACCCAGAACTTCTAACATGTAACCCACTAACATATAACAAGAAAATTAGAAACGTGTTAATATCTTCAATTTGATTAAATAAATTTATAGCCTATGTGTATGAATTAATCAACCTATATTATATTTGTATTCTATAATTTTGAAATATATATTAGTCCTACTTTTCACGTGCGATATTATTCTTCTATAGTGTTAATATTATATTATATAATTCCATTGCCGCTGTAATTATATTTTAGTTCCTATTTTATTTTACTTATTTATTTATATTATTATTATTTTTTATTTTAATATTATATCTGAACTGCGACCGAGCACGAGCGCTGCTCATTCGGTCTCAAATTTTGTTAATACTACTGTATCTTCTTTTTATATTGCTTGTATTATTTTATTTGTATTTCTCTTTGTTTGTTTTGTAATTATATTTCTTTATTCTGTATATTTGAAATAAATAAAATTGAAATTGAAATAGGAAAAAAGTTAAAAAAAAATACCATCCTGTCCCTTTAAGACCAGAGGAATTAATCATCACAGAGATGAACCTAGCTACTTCTAGTTCCTTCACAATGGCTTTTCTTACAAAATGGGCTAGCACATTCACTAAAATTTTCTCACACTGCAAATTCGAGTACAGTAGAACCTCTATTATCCGTGATAATGAAGGGGATGGGCTAAACGGTTAATCGAAAAAATCGGATAATCCGTACCATAAATATTTCGTAATTTTCTCCGTGGTGTTGTGTTTAAGACGCTAGGGAGTGGACAGTTCACTAATTTTATTCTGGTTGTCACAACGGGTTTTTAAGGGGCAAGAAAACTCTTTATAATAATAATAATAATAATAATAATAATAATAATAATAATAATAATAATAATAATGATTTATTTTAGCTGGCAGAGTTAAGGCCGTAAGGTCTTCTCTTCCACTCAACCAGCAAAAAGTGTATATACATATGCATTAACTTACAAAGAATTCAACAATTTGATTTAGATGAGAGTTACATGTATACAAGAATTATTTACGAATTAAACAACAAAATACTATGAACTATTAATTAAACACTGAAATAAACTGTGTAGCAGAATTAAGCTAAAATACATAGAATGTTAATATATTTCAAGTGATATTAGATAATAGAAAGAGATTATTATGAGACAATTTTGAAAATACAGCACAATCAGGATGATGTCTAAAGAAAAAAAGCAACAGTGTAGTCAGTGATAGTTTAAATCAGTATGATTGGAGTGAAATGCTAATAAGGTTATCTTTTAAGCTGTTCTTAAAGGTGTTTGTTGTCTTGCAGCCCCTAATACTTTGTGACAAGGAATTCCATTGACGCGAGGTGGATATTGTAAAAGATGAGGAATAACAAGATGTTCTATGAAGAGGTATATTTAGCGTGCCACAGATAAGTGATCTGGTATTTACGTCGTAGTTAGAGTATAGATAAGAGAAACGAGACGAAAGGTAATTTGGTGTTGAGGTGTGCAGAATTCGAAAGAGTAAAGACAAAGAGTGTAAAGTTCTGCGTTCTTTAAGTCGGAGCCACGAGAGACTTGCGAAGGACGGTGATATGTGATCATATCGTCGGATGTTGCACATGTATCTGACGCACATATTCTGAACTCGCTGTAACTTGACTGACAGTTCAGAACTTAGGACACTTAACAAAACGTCACAATAATCGAAGTGCGGCATTACTAGGGTTTGCACTAGGGTATGGCTGTCTACAGAAAAAAAAAAGGAATAATGGAGGTCTCATTTGTAGATTTACATACTTTGTTATATACTCTATACTTTTTTTTATTCAATATCGCAGTTATAACTCCAATCTCGTATTCTGCTGCGATATGAGCCATAGTTTCGCTTTCACAAACCATTCAATTATTTGCACGTTTTTCGATAAGTTTTCTTTTGACACTCGTGGAAGACATTTTATATAGAAATTATACAGTAGGTCTACCGCAGTGGGCTAACGGTTAGCATGCATGACCGTGAAACGAGCGAGCCCGGATTCAAATCCTGGTTGAAGTTTATTCCGGAGTTTTCCCTCAACCCATTAAGAGCAAATGCTGGGTAACTTTCGGCACTGGACCCTGGTCTCATTTTTGCTGGAATTATCACCTTCATCTCATTTTGACGGTAATAACCTTAAAAGTTGATAAACCGTCGTAAAATATACAATTAAAAGAAAATAAAAGTTATATAGTACGGAAATTTCTAACGGTACCATACTGTTTAACGATAAAGGATTGTAATAATGGACTCTTGAAAAAGTACGTACCAATTCAGACCTGGGCGTTATTAACTCGATTGAGTCACTGCAGATCACCCTTTAACTCCGCACTCCACCTTCCCCGGCTTAGACAGTTTTGTTTTGGTACAGTATGAGCGGAGAGGAAGTCAGTGATGGATTGTATCAGGCTTTTACGAACTTACGGCTCTCACTGTCGTCTAAAATCCACCACTGATGCAAAGATCCTTACTCTGCGTTTGTTTATAAGGCGGTATAAGCGAAAAGGACATGGGTGTGGGTGTCTTTGATCCTTTAGCTTCCCGTCTTATGCCAGGGCTGTACTAATATATTGTGACAGCGACGTGAGATTCGAACTCACGACCAGCGTCCCGCAAGAGAGCAGATCGCGCGGGCTCCACGGAGCACTGAGGGACGGCGCGCGGCGGAGAGAAGAGAGGGGAAAGAGCCTACGCGGCGAGGGAGTTTGCGCACGCATCTTCTGCTTGCCTAGAGAGGCCGAGAAGTCCGTCGAAGTGGAAAAATCGCGAATTCGAACTTTCCAGGCTACGTCGCTGTGGTTATAAAAGAAGAAACGCGAGGGAACTCGGACATTGTGTGATTCATGAATAGTTCAGTCAGTAAGCCAGTGAACAGAGCAAGCCAGCCAGTCTTGTGTACCGGAGTTCGACTTGAGTGTGCGTCCGCAACTGTGTCAGCATCCGAAGGCCTGGTTCGAGTGCAGTGGACCGCAGTTGGAGGGACCTGAGTTCGAGTACAGTGGACTGTCTCCGAAGGTCTGTGGTTCGAGATACTGTGAACTCGAGTGACTGTGCTAGAAGAACTGTGAACTGAGAACTGACAGTTCTGTGTTGTAAATAGTGCTTTGTAAATATTAGTTAAGATTAACAGTTCATTGTTGTTCGTAATAGTCCAAGTAAATTGTCATTGTCGTCAGTGAAGTGCACTAACGAATACTGTGTTACGGTGTGGCGAGCAAATCCTATTGTTGAGATAATAAAGTAACATTGTTGTCTAGTATAAAAATTTACAATATTGTACAAAACAGTATTTCATGTAAATTAGTTCTGAAATAAAAGCGAAGCAAAAACAGTCGGATAATCCACCAATCGGTTAATACGGTGACGGATAATCGGGGTTCTACTGTAGTTTACTTCTTCCTCTTTATGTTATTATAATGAGAGATCGGAAAACGTTACGGAGGTAAAATGCCGGGATTATTGTATCCACGTGAAATGAAGTCGAGCAGCACACTGAGCTCAGGTTGGGCAGGAGACGCGGGTCAATTTATGTTGTTAGCGCGCAAGAACCCTTGGGAAAAGATTAACTCCCGGCCACATTTATAGGGAAGGCTCTGTGCAAGTGTAATGTGTGCGGCCTAAGTACTTGGAGTAATTCGAACTCTAGAGTGTTGTAGGTTTTAAACACAGCGCGCGCTTGGCCTAGCGAGTGACCGCAGGGCTTGTACTGCGTCCAGCGCTGGCGATTTAGTGCAACTGGCGTTTCCAGAGAAGTCGCCCAACAGAAAAGCTGAAAACAATTTCTGGGCTTTTGAGAGTGCAAACACACAGTGGAATGAAGCACCACGTAATGCTAATTTTTCCATTCGAGAACATGCAATAAATCGCTAAAACTTATAAGTAGAGTTCATGTTTTATTTGGTAGGGGAGGCTGTTGTACCTTGAGCATAGTGTACCTTGGATCAATTTTTTGTTTTTGCTGTTAACTAGCCGACTCAAACTGAAGTAGATTGTAGAGAAAGTCGCTAGGTAGCTCTGGTCTTAGTTCCGGTTTAATTTCTTACAAGCTGTGAATTCTGTGGACGAAACAATGCTTTGGTACCAAAAGTAAATATTTCGTTCGTTATATGTTTTCTAACACGGAACTAAATTGTATTTGTAACTACAGGGACATAATTTTATCTTTACTAACATTTTTAATATTAACCTGGCTATACCTTTGGATTAATGGTTCATAGCCAGAAACACCGTTTGCTACCCCCTTCCACAATTGAAGTTCGATGATTCTGGCGTAAAATACAAACAAATTACTTCACTAAGTATAGGAGGGAAGAAAAGTAGTTCATCCATTTACGTAAATTAGAAGATATCGTAATTCTGAGTTTGATAATTTTCATTAGGTTTTTGTTTAATCAAAATACAGTACTGTATTAACAATAAGTGTTTTTACTCACGAAACGTATTCATTATGCAGTGTATATTATATTGTCTAAAGCACATTACCGTACAATATAGAGAATGAAGTCAAATTGAAAAATAATCATAATATGGATATTTAAACACATTTTTGAAAATGGTGGCCGTTCGTTTAGATACAGACTTCAGTTCTTTTGTGCATACTATCGCACTATAGACTACTGCATCTAATTCCAATTACCAGTTTCGTTCTTCGTACTAGTAACTCATGTTGAAATAATTCTATACCTATTATATAAAAGAGTACCTTATGTACTTTAAATTTAATCTTCACCTCTGTCCTACCCGCACAGATAACATTACTCAGACATGCTATCAACTGTCCGTCCAAATGGTTATGTCGCAGGATCGTAGAAACGGGGGGAATCACGTGACAGTTAATTACTTTTATTTAAGTTATTTTAAACAGTTGCGGGTGAGGGAAACCGGGATGCGAAGCAGGCAAACGGACGACAGTACCTGTGCGAAAATATGATTCAATATTTAAAAAAATTTCGTCACTGGAAAACGCGAACATATTTATGGATATTACTATACTCACTAACTCAATACCGTTTGTGTTTACTACGACCTTAAGGCGACTTTGACTGTATACGCTTGGTTCTGTGAGGAGAACAGTTCGAAGTTTACTAGTAGAGAGGTGGGAGTGAAGTACATTCAAAAACTCAGGTACAATAAAAATTGAAGTAAAAATAAAATGATGTCCCTGTATCAACCAACCACGGTGTGTTCCTCATCATCTGGTGAGTAAATAAATATATGTCAATTTCCATGATTTATTCCCATCTCTAATTTAAGCAGCCACATTTGTTTAAACATGCATCCTCTTGTACCTTCGATCACAAAACATCTTGTTCCAAGGTACGTATATGATGCTAACTGTGCTTGTTTTATTTTAAGATCATGCTAAAGTAAGTCTGGATTGATCCGGATGCCTTGAAGAAAAATGTTGAAGCAGTTATACCTCCTCCAGGAATTAGTAAAATTCTCAATCAGAGAAATCGGAAAATTATGGCAAATACATTTTTTTTTCAATATTGTAAGGTTTTACAGCTATATTTCCACCTATATACCCTGCGTTCCAAGGTTCACTTTACATATCCCTTCATTTTTTTTCAACCTTAATACATCTGTAAAACAGGAAAACACCTGTAGGAAGTTGTAAAGGAATTTTAATAATTGTTTTAAGCATTTTTTTCATTTAAAATGTTCATGTCCCAAAATAAAAAAAATGATAATAATAATAATAATAATAATAATAATAATAATAATAATAATAATAATAATAATAATAAAATGTGAAAAGTAATTCAAGGTACAACAGTCTCCCCTACATAGCTATTATTAAATTAATGGTTGGAAGAACTTTACGGTGATATCGTTCACATGATAAAGATACTGAATTGTTTGAAGCCGTGTAAAAGAGTAATAAATGACAGGCGCACTTTCGTGACAGTTTTTAAAGTGTTCTCAGACTGAGCTCACCTCTCCTGGCTGTGAGACTTGCAACTTTTTTCTTTCCTACGCGAAGTTTCTTGTATCTGTTTCTTCTAGATAGGTATGTTTTAGTGATCAGGATTTCGTGTGAGTGTACTTGGACAAATAAAGCCGCATTCTCTAAGAATTGTGCTCTCAAACTTAAAAACACTTATGATTGGGCTAAAGAAAATCCCCGCGCTAAGTTTCACGATTGAGAAGAATAACTGCCACTTGTTTTGGCCTGGATATTATTAATATTCTCAGTTTGAAGAAGTTGGCTACACTGATACGAACGCAGCTGGAAAAATTATACAAGAATTCACAGCCGCAAATACTATAAACATTGTAGTCTATATAAAAAAAGATCCTCCAACATCTTCATTGCAATGAGAACATAACAAACTGTGACTTAACTCTTGCTTCTCCAGATGTTTCCCACCTAGTATCAAGAAAAGTTCTGAATGACATAAGGACAAGTCACAAGATAACATTATCCATCATAACTTTCTTTCTAAATTTAAGTCTTCATTTTAAAAAAAGCCAAAATGTTCTTAGAACTTTAACAAAGAGAAATGGAATGAATTCCAAAATCAAATTGAAAATGATCTTTCAAATATAACATTACATTCCAAAGAAATAACCTCTGACAGGAATATCAACGCTAAATAATAACGCATGAATGCAAAAAAAAAAAAAGAACCACTAAAATTGTATATTAAAACTCTATATGATGACCACAAAATAAGTGATGCCTTCACGAAACATTTACTAAAAAGAAGTACAAAATTAAAAACCATAAACATTAAAATAATTATACACAACTTGAAACCAATATAAGTATCAAGAGGTGCAGGGACCAGCCACACAAGGAAGTGTTCGGCGAAATGATATCATTGTCATTAAGAACAACTCGGCATACATTCTCGATCCCACCATCAGATTTGAGACACATGCAGATCGACCGCATGAGGTGGGCAGTGAAAAGAAACGGATCTATGAACCAATAATCCTGTTCTATAAAGTTAAATATAGCCTGTCCCACATTGATGTAATAGATCTGATGGTGGGAGCACGAGGTACTACCCTCCTTCTTTGCCAACAAATGTAAAAACCTGGGGCTAACACAGAGCATTGTGAAGGAAATAGCCATTAGTGCCCTCAAAGGATCGGTTCAGATATTGAGAAATCACTTGTATGGGAGTGATAATGGAAATTTCAAGTTATCTTAACCGATGGCTGTTGATTGGTTTAGATATCAATGCCAACAAATCGGTGCTATTATTTTTCTCGCGGTATATGGCATTCAAATCATTCTAACCTATCTGATGATTTTTCCCCCCTTTCTTAACTGTAAATGAGCACAAACGCTACTTAAGTGTAAATTTTTCTGACATTTTGTATATTCGATTCCCTAACCGTTTCAAATGTGTATCATTTTACCTTTTAGGTGTGTTTCCAAATTATGTAATACGCTTTGTCAAATCTGGCAAACTTTTCATAAGGGAAGCTAAATTTATTATTATTAATAGTAAACAAAGACTGTCTATTCAACTCAGACTTCACTCTATAAGAATTGAAACAGTCTATAATTAAATTAAAAAACAAAAAACAGACGGGTACTGATCATATTTTTGGAAACAAAGCGTCTTCTTACGTTAAGTATGGATTAAATTTCAAAACTAAAATAAGATACAGAATCTGTTCCTAAACTTGATTCTCCGTGTTACTGAACATCTATATGTATATAATTTGAACTGGCAATGGAAATTACGGGAAAACGGCTGAACGGATTTTAATAAATGACCCCTCATTTTGAAGCTTGGAAACCAAAGTTTTTCAGAAAAATAGTAGTTTCAGTGAAATGTCAATTTTCCTACATAATTTTCCTATTTTCCAAAATCCATCTTTCTTCAGTCTTGAGAACTAATCGCATTTCAGAATAAAACAAAACACACACTACAATAAACAACAGGCTATTACACGAAGGCCATGACCTGCAAGATTGCTGACATATTTAGAGGTCAAATTCAATTGGTTATTAAAAACTTCAAGACTTACTAAAAATAATTTACAGGCCTGATTCTGCGGTGTGTAATTTTCTGAGTACAGCTGTGTATTGGATATTAAAATCTACAAAACGTGAGGTGGTTTAATGACATTATTAGCATTAGAAATTAACTATTATTATGGTTAATGCCGTGATCTGACTATTTTTCATTAATTTTACATATTAACGCAGTATTGATGATATGAAAGTGAAACGTTTTGGGGTTATATAAGTGGACGTAGAGAATATCTTAAATTAGATCTTCATTTCTATAATTTACTGAATGGCGGCCATTAGGCTATATATAACTACAAAACTTACGTAAGATAATAATAATGTTATTAAAAATCAAATACTTTTATAGTTGTTAATCAAGTGGGGTTGGGTCTTTTTCATATACCTAATGGCGGTGTGTGCATATATTTATATGCGTCACTGTCGTCTGTATTGGCTCGAGAGAGCGCAAAAATTACAGTTCCTAAGGAAAGACCATAAGGTATTACTTACTGATAAAATAAGAGACCTACAAAATTTTGTATTCTCCCGATCATTTCAGCAAGATCTCTTAGCAGGATAAAATGATTTTACCCTCTACATTTCAAGCTCTACATGCAGCAGCTATACCAAGATGCTATGTCTATTGTTCGAAAACATAGCAAACCTGACTTTTTTTTTAACTTTCACCTACGATCCAAAATGACCTGAAATTACTATTACTTTACTTCCACATGAAAAACCCACTGATCGTCCTGACATTGTTACTTGCGTTTTCGCATTGAAACTAAAAAATAAGGTGGATAGGTTCATGAAATAATAATATACGTTACAAGAGCGGTATGTTGAAGTTTGCATGTTCGAGGAAAAGTTTGAAAAAGCGAAACGTAGTTGAGATTTTTTAATTTCCGAGAATTGAAAGAAAACATACCGCTCGTGTATCGTACATTATTTTGTGCGAAGATCGTTTATTACATATCTGAAAGACGAATTTCTAATTAGTTGCAATGAAATCTCCATCTTGGTTTCTGTTCAATGACGGCAAATTTGCAAAACAAAAATATCTATCTTCAACATTGTTGCTTTAAAATATTTTCTGTGTTTACTATACTCCAGCAGGTCATGATATACATCTGTCTTTCCCCCCACCCCCCCCCCAGTCTATAAATGCGAACTTAAAACAAACGGTAAGATTATGTAATGATTTATTTTTCATTTTAATATTTTAACAATATTATTTATATAACATATTGCAGTAATAACATCGGCATCTGGAATCTTGTTGATTTTTTCACGGCTTCCTTAATGTTACTTGCATCACGAATGCAATAACTTTAGTGGAGCTTACTTAATTTTTGCAAATATTTAAAATAATAATTAACAGTGCAATTTAGGTGAAATTGCAGTGGTAAGTTTCCAATTTATAATTATTACTATATCGAACGTCTCTAAAAATAATATGTTAAAAGGCTAAAGCAGTAAAATCAATATGTCACTTAAGCGGTAAGAAGAGGGAAATTGTTATGCGTGTTAGGTTGGGAATACTGAATGTGGAATTTTAGACTTTCCGCGGATTGGTTCTGTGCGGAAACCAAGCAAATACGCACGATCTCGCACAAAAGTATTTGGCATAAAAAAAAAACATTCAGAAGGAGTATGTTTCATTATTATAGAAACAAAAACTTCCAAAATGTCTAATATTCTTTATTGAAAATAAATCTGAAAAAAAATTGTTTGAAGGTCTAATGAACTTAGTTTGCAGCATTTGCTGTACAAGCCACTAGTTCTGTATATTTACGTTGCAGTCAATGAAATGTATATAATTTATAATGACACCGTTTATTGTTTGTATAGAATTGGCTATTTTCTGTCGCGATTAATACAGCTACCTAATTATCTAATTCGTATTAAACCAATAATGAATGACATATTTTCATTAATAATATTAACTAGTGCACCATTAAAAGATAACATATTATTGATGTCATAAAAACTGTGAATCCAGTTCATTTGTACCAGTTATTAAAACATAACAAATCCTGCATGTACACCATTGGGAATCGCCTGTGTATTTCGAAACGTAAATTTATTTAAAACAACATATTTATCAGCGCATTTAAAAATAATAATAATTTCACGTTGAAGCAAGGGATGAGAATAATGTTTTTGATGCCCCATTTCGTGACTCACACCTCAAAATAACAAGTAACTTAGAAAGAAGAGCAAGGATCTAAACCTCAGGAAAATACTTAACAAGATTTCGTCCTGGGACTAGATTCTGTTTGTGAGCCTGATACGACGTGAAAGCTCTTCGCGGGATGTGGTGGATAAAAATTGCCTTGCTCCCCACCCCTGTCCGCTCGTCCGCCCTACCCCGGCATAAAAATAGGATCTTATTTCTTTCCAGTCTCTTAAAAACATCGTGTTCGATCAATTTTTCAGTGCGTGTCTCAGAGTCTTATCTCCATCCCTTGTCTTTAAGTTTTTTATTCTAAAGATTTTTTTCTTCTTTCGGAAAACAAACTCGCTCTCAGTGGCGGAGAAAATATGACCTATTCCAAGTCCTTTACCACTATACAGTCTGCCACCGTCTTTTTTTATTAAGGGCGGAATTCATAGTCGTCACTTATAAATGAGTGAACCCTTAAGTGGTTACTTATACTCATTTCTAATTCATAGTTGTCCCTTATTCACATAATGAGTGATTACTTAAGTGAGCTGATCTGTACCCTTAAGTGACCACTCATTTTCAAAATGGATACTGAGAGTGATTTTGAGGATTTTGTGGAGTTTGTTGAACGAAATGAGGAAAATATACGTGTCCCAAAAAGGTATATTAGAGATATGGAGAATCCTCTGGAAATGTATGGTGAACTGAAATTTAAGAAGCGATATCGTTTTCAGATCAATTCGAAGTTGTTGCTCTAGCCAAATTGATCTTTATTTATTTATTTACTTACTTACCGGTACTTACTTACTTATTTATCTATTGATTTATTTACTTATTGATTGATTTATTTACTTATCGGTACTTACTTACTTATTTACTTATTTATTGATTTATTGATTGATTTATTTACTTAGTTACCTACCTTTATTTATTTATTTATTTATTTATTTATTTATTTATTTATTTATTTATTTATTTATTTATGTCTATAACAGGGCAAAGCCCCAATTACAATAGACAGTACAGATATTTGTTAAAAAAACATAGAATTGCATATGACATGAAAGGAAGAGATAAAGTAGATACAAGTGTAATTACAAATTAAAAATTAAAAAAAAAACAAGTAGATACTACCTAAATAAAAGACACAGATCTAGATATAAATGAGAAATACCAAATAGAAATAAATACGAGTAAAAGGGGTTAAGTATAGATAATATCATAGCCAAAAATGTAAAATGTAGCTGTAATTGGCAAATTACAGAGTAAATATAACACTATGTTAATAAGTTCAATATACAGTATTATGTAGTAGGCCTAATAGGCTTAATTTATTTATTTAAGAAATTCACTACTACAGAACATGTGTTCCAATTAGTATGATATCTGATTATAACTATAACTACCATGCAACTAGAATTTAACATATCATGAAACTATTGCTGTATATAACTTATTCAGTACAATAATATTGATAACTCGTTGCTATAGCAACCCCACATGTAGAGCTGCTTTCGATTAGTGCAATGAGAGTCAGCTTTTGTTATGACGTCATGTCCGGCAGCTGTAAGTGAGCACTCATTACGTGAAAATAAGTGTTGTCTATGAATTCGGAATTGACTTAAGGGTTCTCTTATTATAAGCAAACACTTATTACTTAAGGGTTCACTCATTTTTTAAGTCACGACTATGAATTCCACCCTAAGTATCATCAGATATTTACCACTATTAAGTTCGATTACCATTGGTAATACTGTACCACGAAATTTTTTTAGAGTTAGATTACCGATATATATAAGAATATTGTTAGTTGAGATTATATTTATGGAGGTCAACTCAAACCTTCGAGTGGTATATTTTAGGACTATTTTACAAATAAAGTGAAAACAAACTATAGAGCATACAAAGAAGTAATGAAATCATTATATTAATTACTTACAATCATGCAGTTGAGAGCTCGGAAATTGTAGCGATCTCACTGTTGGTTTGGATGACCTACGTCATCAGTTTTTTCGCTGAAACAAAATAGGCTTTTATTAACAACTATACAATAAAACTATTTTATAATGATAACATGAACTATACTTACTTACTTACTTACTTACTTACTTACTTACTTACTTACTGGCTTTTAAGGAACCCGGAGGTTCATTGCCGCCCTCACATAAGCCCGCCATTGGCCCCTATCCTGAGCAAGATTAATCCAGTCTCTACCATCATATACCATCTCCCTCAAATACACTTTAATATTATCTTCCCATCTACGTCTCGGCCTCCCCAAAGGTATTTTACCCTCCGGCCTCCCAACTAACACTCTATATGCATTTCTGGATTCGCCCATACGTGCTACATGCCCTGCCCATCTCAAACGTCTGGATTTAATGTTCCTAATTATGTCTGGTGAAGAATACAATGCGTGCAGCTCTGCGTTGTGTAACTTTCTCCATTCACCTGTAACCTCATCCGTCTTAGCCCCAAATATTTTCCTAACAACTTTATTCTCAAACACCCTTAATCTCTGTTCCTCTCTCAAAGTGAAAGTCCAAGTTTCACAACCATACAGAACAACCGATAATATAACTGTTTTATAAATTATAACTTTCAGATTTTTTGACAGCAGACTAGATGGCGAAAGCTTCTAAACCGAATAATAATAGGCACTTCCCATATTTATTCTGCGTTTAATTTCCTCCCGAGTGTCATTTATATTTGTTACTGTTGCTCCAAGATATTTCCACCTCTTCGAAGGATGAATCTCCAATTTTTATATTTCCATTTCGTACAATATTCTGGTCACGAGACATAATCATATACTTAGTCTTTTCGGGATTTGTATATAACTTTCTCCATTCTCCTGTAACTTCATCCCTCTTAGCCCCAAATATTTTCCTAAGAAATTTATAGTTTTATTATTATTATTATTATTATTATTATTATTATTATTATTATTATTATTATTATTATTATTATAACAAAGGTGGGTGGATCTGTGCAAATGGAACCCGGGAAGAGTCACGGGCCTATCACATACATTGCTAATATCGTCCTGCAGACGAACTGAATAAATAGTCTTCAAACAATCAAACAAATCCATATAAACAAAAACCATGTATCACCTGTAAATGACTAAATTCTATCAGCCACACATAAAATACTGTGTAGCATATTTTCTTCAATTATTTTCACGCGTTTATAAGCCGGACTTTTGTTATAAGATGTGTAAATAACAATTTACAGTAAATGCAAATTTTCAAATAATACTTATGCAATACAAAGTTGGAAAACTAAACATTTTAAAGGAATAATGTAAGAAATAAATAAATTCAAATTTATACACGGACCAATAATACATACCTTGAAATAGCTCTGAATGAACCCCTAAAATTGTATACAGTGACGGCCAACTCAGTGATCAGAAATCTGGACTCGCAGGAAATATTCTCTGAATGACTCGACGCAGATGAAATGCAGAAATAAGACAGTACAGCCAGTTACATTCTTATGGATCGGAGAAAGAAAAAAAGAAGAAAGTCAAGAATACACATTAATATACATTCTAAACACAAATGATCAAAAAAGAAGAAATTCGCTACACCACCTAAGAGAAGACGAAGCCCTTCATTTGAAGCCTGAACAACGAACCAGAAGGAAGAAGAGATGCTAACCACTGAAGACATCACTTCTGGATTGCATGAAATCGGAACCAACCAATTGCTGGAGTTTCAAGTTGATGGTGATGTAGATGAAAATTAGCCCCATACAAAGTTCTTTAATTTTCTTTTCCTGATTCTGGCGTTTCCCAGGTGACAGAAAACAAGATACACTTTCATTAAGAAAAGTATCATAATCTATCTTGAAACCATTACAGGTTGCCATTGACAAAGAGTACCGTGATAAAATAAGTATAGAGAAATGCCTTGAGGCTTTATGAAACATATTTTTGTTGTTACAGTGAAAAATAACAAATTGAAATAGATTGAAACACAAAATAATATACGAAATAACGTCAAGAAGATGTGAATTACAGTCATGGTCCCTTTGAATGATGCCTGAAAATAGCTATTAATCCTTTGCGTCTTTGTTTTTTAAATAATGTGTTTAATCTGTAACTACAGTCAGTGTATTGTTATTAGTATCTCTTTGTTGTTACCTATTGCTTTAAAAAGAATGTGTTTAACTTGTAATCTTAAGTCATTTTTTCTACTGTTCCTTTACTGCACTGTTTACATTTGTTTTTAAATCTTTTGTATTGCGCATACCATTATATATAGTCTACTGCCCTTCAAGAATTTCGGTATTCGTTAGTTGTAAGTCATTACTTGTGTTATATTTCAATTATTGTAATTGTTCCTGAATCATGTATGTAACTTGTAACCGTAAATAATTGCTTGTAATATATCTTTATTATTCGTAACTGTTTCATTGTTCATGAATTAAGTATTAATTTGAAAGTGAAAATGAAAGTGAAACTTTGTTTTATTAACCTACTATTGATTATCTTTTTAAGATCGTGATTTACTCTGAAACGGTTAGACATTCTTGTATACCTCTTATATTGATTATTCCTCAAACATCTCATTAATCTTTAACAGGATCCATTCTTTCACTAATGTGCATACTTCTAATAATTCATGTGAATTGTAACTGTGACCGCTATTTTATATTATTACTTTACTATTGTTTATTGGTTATAAAATATGTATTTTGATGCCAACTGTAACCCCAATATGCCTCAGGATGAAATAGGGTTTATTAAATTCGATAATAAAAAAATCTATCTTGAAGTAAACACTGACCGAATACCACTCTCCTCTTTCGAAGCGGAAAAGAAAAAAAAAAAAAAAAAAAGAGCCCAATATTTTTTATTTTTTTCCTTAGGTAGATATCAATTTTTTTTTTTTTTTTTTTTTAATTTTCTTTAATGATCACGCGCTCATAACGTTGGGTTAGAGCTTTACGTCATCCAGTCCTAGACCTGTTTTTCGCGGTCTTTGATACGCAGAACTTAACAATAACTGGTTGGATAGTATACCGAGGTCTCCCAGCAAGTTCTGATATTTCACGTAACGATTTGCACTGGTTATGCATTTAGTAATAACTTTCCTTGTCTCCTCACTTGTTCCTTCACGGCTGCTCCCCATTTTGACGTTTCAGCATTTCATTCATTGATGACGGAACTCTCTCCATGTCACTGCTGCACACAAACGAGTACTGGCAAGACCATCCCCTTCACCTCTTCTTTTAATATGAGTACTTCAGGTGTACGATCACTTGCTGTAGCGACTTATAGTTTCATTACGGATTTTTATTTAATTTTCCAAGTACTGTACTATTTTTGTTATTTTTATAGATAATATATTTGTGGGATAACAGAGAAGGTTTGGAATTGAACGGGTTACATCAGCTGCTTGACTATGCGGATGACGTGAATATGTTAGGAGAAAATCCACAAACGATTAGGGAAAACACGGGGATTTTACTCGAAGCAAGTAAAGAGATAGGTTTGGAAGTAAATCCCGAAAAAACAAAGTATATGGTTATGTCTCGTGACCAGAATATTGTACGAAATGGAAATATAAAAATTGGAAATTTATCTTTTGAAGAGGTGGAGAAGTTCAAATATCTTGGAGCAACAGTAACAAATATAAATGATACTCGGGAGGAAATTAAACACAGAATAAATATGGGAAATGCCTGTTATTATTCGGTTGAGAAGCTTTTAGCATCCAGTCTGCTGTCAAAAAATCTGAAAGTTATAATTTATAAAACAGTTATATTACCGGTTGTTCTGTACGGCTATGAAACTTGGACTCTCACTTTGAGATAGGAACATAGGTTAAGGATGTTTGAGAATAAGGTGCTTAGGAAAATATTTGGGGCTAAGAGGGATGAAGTTACAGGAGAATGGAGAAAGTTACACAACACAGAACTACACGCATTGTATTCTTCACCTGACATAATTAGGAACATTAAATCCAGGGCATGTAGCATGTATGGGCGAATCTAGAAATGCATATGGAGTGTTAGTTGGGAGACCGGAGGGAAAAAGACCTTTAGGGAGGCCAAGACGTAGATGGGAAGATAATATTAAAATTGATTTGAGGGAGGTGGGATATGATGATAGAGAATGGATTAATCTTGCTCAGGATAGGGACCAATGGCGGCTTATGTGAGGGCGGCAATGAACCTCCGAGTTCCTTAAAAGCCAGTAAGTAAGTAAGTAAGTAAGTAAGTAATTGATGCGACACGGCTACTGTGGGCTCCTTGCCATGCTTAGTAAAGCTCGAAGTTCGATAGCGTTTTATAAGAAGCAAGTCAATACATATTTTTAACTTACTAAGTTTCCCTCTTATCAAATTAACTATCTTCCGCCACTGGAAACCACTTTCTGCGCCCGAATCCCGCCCTCTCCCCGTATTTACTCTATCGACTTATCAATATTGAGCAGTCAGCCGACTGGTTTTCTTTGCTGCCTGAACGATGGGTTCAAACAGGCGTAAAGAAGGTATTTTTGTCCTTCATAACTGAAAACATTGCTGTATCTGTCAAAACCTGTCTGTAGTTTAGGTTCTACCGGTAGAAGTTGCAACTAAAGGGGATACTAAACGCACCCTCTTTCTTGCTGAAGTCCGTGATTCCAGCTTGTTCTCCACTAAATATTTGTGTAGCTATGCTTCCTGCTATCACGAAAACTATCTAACATTCTGGAAAGCACAAAAGCGAATTAGGCCATTAATCATTAAAATCACACTCAATGCAAATTGCCAGGATCGTCTTCGTGTCTTCAAAGCATTCATCAGTATGGTCATCGTCACGATAAGCGTCGTCGTCGTCCGTCGCCATTGTGAACGTTGTCGTCCTGTCATCACCACTGCCGTATCCCCCGTCATCCTGCAGAGGCATCCTCATTACCGTCTGTCATCATTGTCATCGTCCGTCACCATAATTGTAATTGTCCGTCATAATTATTGTCGTTGTCGGTCATCACTAGTGGCGCCAACAATTTAAAAAAAATTGGGTGAGCTCAAACACTTGATTTATACGTTAAAATAAATAAATTTCATAAATAATAAAGACAACAATAAGAACACGACGAATTATTGGGAGGGCTCGGTCCCTAAGGGTCCATGTAAGTTGGTACCATTGGTCATTACCGTCTGTCATCATTGTCATCGTCCGTCACCATAATTGTAATTGTCCGTCATAATTATTGTCGTTGTCGGTCATCACTAGTGGCGCCAACAATTTAAAAAAAATTGGGTGAGCTCAAACACTTGATTTATACGTTAAAATAAATAAATTTCATAAATAATAAAGACAACAATAAGAACACGACGAATTATTGGGAGGGCTCGGTCCCTAAGGGTCCATGTAAGTTGGTACCATTGGTCATTACCGTCTGTCATCATTGTCATCGTCCGTCACCATAATTGTAATTGTCCGTCATAATTATTGTCGTTGTCCGTCATCACTAATGGCGCCAACAATTTAAAAAAAATTGGGTGAGCTCAAACACTTGATTTATACGTTAAAATAAATAAATCTCATAAATAATAAAGACAACAATAAGAACACGACGAATTATTGGGAGGGCTCGGTCCCTAAGGGTCCATGTAAGTTGGTACCATTGGTCATTACCGTCTGTCATCATTGTCATCGTCCGTCACCATAATTGTAATTGTCCGTCATAATTATTGTCGTTGTCCGTCATCACCAATCGCGCCAACAATTATAAAAAATTGGGTGGGCTCAAACACTTGATTTATACGTTAAAATAAATAAATCTCATAAATAATAAAGACAACAATAAGAACACGACGAATTATTGGGAGGGCTCGGTCCCTAAGGTCCATTTAAGTTGGTACCATTGGTCACCACAATAGTCACTGTATTCTGTCTTCATCACAATCACTGTTATTCATCATTACTGTCCTCGTCCGTTATCACTATTTTCATTCGTCATCAAAACTGTTGTCGTCCATCATCAACACTGTCGTTATCCATCATCAATATTGTCATTGTCTCTCATAAACAATGTCGTCGTCTGTCATCAACATCGTCCTTGACTTCCGTCATCAACATTGTCCTTGTCCGTCATCAACATTGTCCTTGACTTCCGTCATCAACATTGTCCTTGACTTCCGTCATCAACATTGTCCCTGTCCGTCATCAACTTTGTCCTTGTCCGTCATCAACTTTGTCCTTGTCCGTCATCAACATTGTCCTTGACTTCCGTCATTAACATTGTCCTTGTCCGTCATCAACATTGTCCTTGTCCGTCATCAACATTGTCCTTGTCCGTCATCAACATTGTCCTTGTCCGTCATCAACAATATCCTTGTCCGTCATCAACATTGTCCTTGAATTCCGTCATCAACATTGTCCTTGTCCGTCATCAACTGTCCTTGTCTGTCATCAACATCGTCCTTGACTTCCGTCATCAACTTTGTCCTTGTCCGTCATCAACATCGTCCTTGACTTCCGTCATCAACTTTGTCCTTGTCCGTCATCAACATCGTCCTTGACTTCCGTCATCAACATTGTTCTGGTTGTCCGTCATCACCATAATCGCATTCCGTCATCATTATAGTCACTGTCGTTACCACCAATGTTGCCTCATCATGACCATTAGCGGTATTATTTTCATTGTAGCTGTCGTTTAGAATAATAAACTGTTGTCAGGTAACAACATACCAAAAACCATTTTTCCGGAGTCAGGCAAGTGTTACAAACTTTATCAACATAGAAAGTGCAGAAAGAGATTTGAAATATTTAGGTGAGACAGTTCTACAATTATAATTAATAACATAAAATCATCAATAAATGCATAGGTCTATTACTGCATCAAGTAACAGAATTCATAATTGACCTAATTTAATTGCAATTAATTTATTCCTATTTCCATCTGAAATCACAGAACTAGCGACACCATTCGCTACAGTTCTGGCAGACTGGTAACTTCCACATGGCACGTTAAATACGAGTAGGACAATTACTAGAAATAGGTTGAATAGTAGAAGAACAAGCGTCATAACCAGAGAAAATCTCTTTCTTCTCTCTTCACAAATTGGACTTGGACATAAGATTTTTACACAGATCCCCCGCATGAACTGCTAATCGTCTAGGCAGCGGTCATCAGCACAGATCACCCTCGGGTTAGCGTCTCTTACCCGCGGATAAGGGACTGCACCATGATGCATCCGTAGCTGCTGGCGGGTACGATCTCTTCCTCTCTGCCTGCTGCACGACGGAGCATATGTTGTTGTCCTGAATACCCTTTATCCATTTCAGCGAGTGCTGACGGCCACTGGTCTAGACATTTGGCTAATGGTGCGAGTCTCCATTTAAAAATATGGTAAACAAACTTATAACTTAACAGAATTTCTTCTATCGACCATGAAATCGAGCTTCGGTCCTCGTAAAGTCGATATTGATGCCAGAATATTTCTGTCTCACTTGTGACTACGGGATCCGTTGTACTGGATTATCAACATCATTACGTCAATTCCCCCGTCCGATCCCTTTAGAAATCAACATTGACCAGTCGTTTCCACTGGCCAAGCAACGAACCAATAATTATTGGCTACAGAAAACCTGCACTACAATGGGGGATGCGGGCAGTTCGCTATATCTGGCTATGCACCGATTGTTGGCGGAAGATTAAACCGGTCAGCGGAGCGAAATATTAGAACGAGTACAAGGGAGGGAGCTTATCCCCTGCCTTGCCCTTCACTTCACTTCTCCAGTAACTGCCTATCTTGATATTAAATCACTGGTGATGCACTAATTGGGTTGCCTTACTCCTTGACTTGAGGGCATTCACTGACTATTAAGTTTGAATAGTAATAATAGGAATGTGTGCAATTTTCGTATGACCTTGTTTGAACAGTAATAATTATTATAATTAAATAAGCATTCACTTAATTTATTTTATTTTATTAGGTTATTTTACGACGCTGTATCAACATCTCAGGTTACTTAGCGTCTGAATGATATGAAGGTGATAATGCCTGTGAAATGAGTTCGGGGTCCAGCACCGAAAGTTACCCAGCATTTGCTCGTATTGGGTTGAGGGAAAACCCCGGAAAAAACCTCAACCAGGTAACTTGCCCCGATCGGGATTCGAACCCGGGCCACCTGATTTTGCAGCCAGACGCGCTGACCGTTACTCCACAGGTGTGGACTTCAATTAATTAAATATAAGGATTGGTAACATATTCTAAATAATAATAATAATAATAATAATAATAATAATATAATGATAATAATAATAATAATAATAATTATGATAATAATAATTATTATTATTATGATAAGAATAATAATAATGATAATGATAATAATATTTATTTATTCATTTATTCATTCATTCATTCATTCATTCATTCATTCATTCATTCATTGATATTTATATGCTGGACAACAGCCATTGGCCAATAAAAGTCCAGCACAGTTATACAATTAATACATTAAAATGAACAATCATGGTACAATTGAATACTTGAGTTAACAACAAATTAAAGAACATAGATTACAATAATTAATTTACAAGAATTTAAACTATAAAATATTAGAGAAAGGAGTTGATTCGTACTACCAATTTGTGTATAAGGATTATGCAAATAATATTAGCAAAGACATTGCGACATTCTGATACTTTTATAATAATAATAATAATAATAATAATAATAATAATAATAATAATAATAATTTATTTACTTATGGTTTTTAGAGAACTCTGAGATTTATTACCGCCCTCACATAGGCCTAAGCCCGCCATCGGTCCCTATCCTGAGCAAGATTAATCCACTCTCTATCACCTTCCTCAAATCCGTTTTAATATTATCCCCCCATCTACGTCTCGGCATCCCCAAAGGTATTTTTCCCTCCGGCCTCCCAACTAACACTCTATAGGCATTTCTGGATTCGCCCGTAAGTCCTACATGCCCTGCCCATCTCAAACGTCTGGATTTAATGTTCCTAATTATGTCAGGAGAAGAATGACTACATACAATAATATTATACACAAGTTTTCAGAAATCTCATAAAAGTCCTGTGTAACAAATGCAACAAAAATTTACTGTTCTCTCTCTTCAGTGACAGGCCGTAAGATTATTTCATCATAGAAGTCTTTGCATTCTGAGGACACATATTTGACTCTTTTTTCACATCTTCCACGTTTTTATTTGCAATAGAGACTTTGTCTGTTGGATATGCTGGTTCTAATATACTAATATATCTCTGTTATCGTTCCCTGATGTTTCTCTCAGACGAAATGAATGTTCTAAAATACAGCCAATGAAAGGATGTTATGTTTTATTTAACGACGCTCGCAACTGCAGAGGTTATATCAGCGTCGCCGGATGTGCCGGAATTTTGTCCCGCAGGAGTTCTTTTACATGCCAGTAAATCTACTGACATGAGCCTGTCGCATTTAAGCACACTTAAATGCCATCGACCTGGCCCGAGATCGAACCCGCAACCTTGGGCATAGAAGGCCAGCGCTATACCAACTTGCCAACCAGGTCGACCCAATGAAAGGAAAAACAACCAATTTCAGCTCAATAGTGAAGAGTAATAATTACACTTGCCTGAATGACAATAAAAGTTTACCAACATAGAAAGGTAGAACGCATTCGCTTTTCCCGTTTTATGTTAAAAACGAAAAAGTCAATGACTTATTCTCTTTTAACTTAAATCGGAATATAAGAAGAGATCAGATACAGCATAACGGATACCATGACATTTTCGGTGCTAATGCCAATGGTATACTAGTAGGTCGCTTTCTTTTTACTATTGTTGAGTTCCTGTTTGTACTGTGTGTTATAGATGGCTTATGTTCATGTAACTAATTATAGATTTTGATTAATGTTTACGATATTGGCGGTGATGAATCATGGCACTAAATCTGCAATCAAACATTTGCCTTTGTGACTGAGGGAAGTCATGAAAACCCCAGTCAGATTGGTCGGTCATGGGGTTTGAACCTGGGACCTCCTGAACGCGAGTCTCAAACGCAATGTTTTATTTGTGAGTGTTATTATGTTAAACACTGTTTTCCAATCCTGTTACTGAAATAACAATGGCTGAATGTTAAAATATATTCACTGTAATAGTTTATTTACAGTTGTTCTTTGTTATACTAATACCCATTGTCAGTTGTTTCTTTTTAACATTTCAAGAAGGAACTAGTAGGCCTATTTCTTTTTGTAAGGAGGAGAAGTCTGTCATATCATTTCGATGGTCTGGTATGGGCCAAAACTCACATTCGATTTGGCATTATTATTAAATTAAAAAGGATTTTAGAAAGGTAAAGGGAGCCAAATTCAAGATACTGGTTAGACTTTGACATCAAGTACAAGAATTTATATATAAAAAAACTGAACTTGCTAAAGAGTGACTTATTCGGTTTTAAAAAAACCGATTCAATTAATTTGGAGGAAGTCTTTCAACGAGTATTTAACTTACATAGGTACTATTACCTATACTAATAATAAATCTGTAGCCGAAATTTTTCTGGTAATTTTCGATTTTCCAAAAATAATTGGTCCTAACATATATAATTAACCACCCTGAAACCGAAAATAGCTTTTTTGAAATGTTTGTTTGTATGTCTGTCTGTCTGTCTGTATGTTTGTTACTTTTTCACGCGATAATGGATGAACGGATTTCGATGAAAACTGGAATATAAATTATGTTCGTTGTAACTTAGATTTAGGCTATATGGCATTCAAAATACTTTATTTAAAAGGGGGGTTATAAGGGGGCCTGAATTAAATCGAAATATCTCGCTTATTACTGATTTTTGTGAAAAATATTACATAAGAAAAGTTTCATTACAATAATTTGCGATAAGTTTTATTCCTTGAAAAAGTTTGATAGGACTGATATTTAATGAGATAAATGAGTTTTAAAATTAAAATAACTGCTATCTAAGGCCGTATAATGAAATAAAAAACAAATGACTTCGTCTATAAGGGGCCTTGGACAGCAACAATCGAAAGCTATGCAAGATAGCCTACAGAGAATGTTTCTGTGTTTGTATGAAGTAATATCGGAAGCTAAATTAACCGATTTGTATAATTAATTATTATTTCACCATTGGAAAGTGTAGTTTCTCTTCATGGACATAATGCTCTAATGCTATTACAGTAACTTCTGATATAATGTAATATAATATAATATAATATAATATAATATAATATAATATATGTAATGTAATACTTACCTACAAATGGCTTTTAAGAAACCCGAAGGTTCATTGCCGCCCTCACATAGGCCCGCCAGCGGTCCCTATCCTGTGCAAGATTAATCCAGTCTCTATCATCATACCCCACCTCCCTCAAATCCATTTTAATATTATCCTCCCATCTACGTCTCGGCCTCCCTAAAGGTCTTTTTCCCTCCGGTCTCCCAACTAACACTCTATATGCATTTCTGGATTCGCCCATACGTGCTACATGCCCTGCCCATCTCAAACGTCTGGATTTAATGTTCCTAATTATGTCAGGTGAAGAATACAATGCGTGCAGTTCTGTGTTGTGTAACTTTCTCCATTCTCCTGTAACTTCATCCCGCTTAGCCCCAAATATTTTCCTAAGCACCTTATTCTCAAACACCCTGAACCTATGTTCCTCTCTCAGGGTGAGAGTCCAAGTTTCACAACCATACAGAAGAACCGGTAATATAACTGTTTTATAAATTCTAACTTTCAGATTTTTGGACAGCAGACTGGATGATAAGAGCTTCTCAACCGAATAATAACACGCATTTCCCATATTTATTCTGCGTTTAATTTCCTCCCGAGTGTCATTTATATTTGTTACTGTTGCTCCAAGATATTTGAATTTTTCCACCTCTTCGAAGGATAAATCTCCAATTTTTATATTTCCATTTCGTACAATATTCTGGTCACGAGACATAATCATATACTTTGTCTTTTCGGGATTTACTTCCAAACCGATCGCTCTACTTGCTTCAAGTAAAATTTCCGTGTTTTCCCTAATCGTTTGTGTATTTTCTCCTAACATATTCACGTCATCCGCATAGACAAGAAGCTGATGTAACCCGTTCAATTCCAAACCCTGCCTGTTATCCTGAACTTTCCTAATGGCATATTCTAGAGCGAAATTATATAATATAATTTAAGTTATTTGAAGGGTTCAGAACCATAGTGGGCCAAACGCCATTTACTGAATACGTAGAAAACAAGGGTTAAAATTAAGTTATTACCATAATTCAATGGAAACCTATAGCAAGTAAAATATAGTATACACATTAAATCTAAATGATGTCAATGTTCATTAAACTATGGTTGCATGTAATAAAAATTAGAAACATGTTAAAGGAATTGTCATTGCACCAATGAGTGGTCTCTGGACCAAAATGATCGCATTTTAATTAATTGGATGCAATTTAAATTAAGTAACATATTAAACGATTTATCCTTCTATCAAACACGAATGTTCCCTGGATCAAATATCCTATTTTAATTATGTAATTATCTTATATTTATTTCTAACAAGTGCAGCGAGCGCACGGGTACGGCTAGTTATGAATAAGACAATTAAATAAAAGAATTGTTCCAAAAATGTTTAACTTTTGTATTTAGCTTATATTGTGACTAAGGCAAAATATTTGGAAGAATTATTTGAAGAAGTTTTATCTTCCATATTATACGAGTATTATGATTAAAGGAATTAACTTCCAAGGATTATGATATGAAGAAAACGTCAACTTTTTCATTGTGTTAGTTAATGCAAAATTATTAAAACTAGCAGAAGAGTTCTTCTAGCTATTTCTCCCAGTTTGAGCGCATGTGAGAATGTGCGTATGTAATTGTCAACTTATCCCGATAAGTTGAAGAAAAGAATCAAGAGAAAGATGTGAATATGAAGGTTATACAAAAGAGAGCGTTAAAATGTACAGCATGGAATCCATCGATGCGATGAAAATCTCCATTGAAAACGTTCTGAATGAGAGAAGCCGAGTGCGGTGGGGATGATATTTATATTTCCCCACAGACTGTTCCACCCTTACGGAAAAAGCGACTCAAAGCTCTTTTCCAAAATGTCTTACCTTTTAATGTTACAGAATCGATCAAATCATTATCTCCGTGTTTTTTTAATTGGTTATTTAACGATTTTTTACCAACTACTAAGTTATTTAGCGTCGATGGTGAAAGCGAGATGGTATTTGGCGAGATGAGGCCGAGAATTCGCCATACAGTACCTGACATTTGCCTTACGGCTGGGGAAAACCTCGGAAAAACCCAAGTAGATAATCGGCCCAAACAGAGATCGAACCCGAGCCAGAGCGCAACTTCGAATCGGCATGCAAGTACCTTAGCCGACTGAGCTACACCTTTAGTTATGAGTATTTAAAGTGAAAATATTTAATTGTTATGAATCCAAGGTGGCATTTTATTAAACTTAGCAAGCTCCTAGAATGATCCCTCGTATCAACAAAAATGCACGTACCAATATATTTCAGATTTATATTTTGCTCCCTATAATATAGTTTTTTTTTTCTTTCCGGTTTAATTATCACCATGCCCCATGACGCGTAGTCATATTACATGGTTTATTGAAACTTGTTTATCAATTTTGTGTTCATAGGTTTCTCATTGTCTTTTGCTTCACTGTTTCGTTGTTTTGTTGATATTCATTATTGTGTTGTATTATTTTATGTTATTCACTGTTGAATGTTTTCTATCACTATCACTATTTTTGAGTTAATTATACTTGTTCTATTTACGCTGTTTATATATATATATATATATATATATATATATATATATATATATACACACTTTTGGTAATTGGATCTTCACTATCACTCTCTTTCACTTAATGAAACTAATATCTTCACTATCATTCTCTTTCACTTATTGAAACTAATTCTATTTACACTATTTACATATATACACTTTAAGTAATTATAACTATAGTGTTTATAATATATTGCTAATTGAGTGTGTTTACTGAGACATATATTTACAATTGTCCAAAGTTTATAGCTTTAATATAGTGCACAAATGACCTCAAATGCTGTTTTATGAGGTCCCTATAATTTATTGGCCAATTTCTTCCACTCCTTGTTGCTTCCTTGTTATAGTTATAATAAACTATTATTAAATTAATTTTCATCACTTAACAAATTACCTTTCTCAACTTAATTATAATTCTTTACATATTGCATATAGACTGAATTGAATTACATTAATTCATAAATTAAGTTATTTTTTTTTTGTATAGGCTTTATCTCAAATTAAATAAACACGCACTATAGTTAAAATTTAACTGAAGAATATTGCTGGAGAATCTTTAGTGTATTTTAAATATTCATAATTTAAATATGTATGTCACTATTGTATTGATTAAAATTGGATGAGTGGAAGAGAAGGCCTTAGGGCCTTAACTCTGCCAGCGAAAATAAAACATTCTATTCTATTCATAGTTTCAGGGACTACTTTCATGCAGCAACGCAAGCAGACAACGGTCATTCCTCTTTCCCACAATAACTTTCTTCACGAAATCAAGAAGGCTGTGTCGTCATCCTCTCACAGTCGAATGAAATTGAATTATGAATTTAATTAATGATGCAAATAATTACCTGTTAGTTTCAAAGGTATTATTGTAACATTTTTAATGTTGTTTTATTACCTATTTTTTAAGTTTCTTCAGGGTACGAAACATACTCGAAATTTCTCGTTTTTTACTATATATTCACCGAAATTGAACTATCTTAATCACCGAAATCAGGAAAAATAATCGCCTTAAAATCACATCCCTAATAATACGGAATTAACCGTTCAATTCAACATTGCATTAGACTATTTATGCCAAATATCAGTTAAGAAATTATTATTAAGGTTCAAAATATTTTGATTATCCATCCACCCACCCACCTACCTATATATTTATTTCTATCTAGCTATTTATTTATTTATTTATTTCTATTTATTTATTTATTTATTTATTTATTTCTATCTAGCTATTTATTTATTTACTTCTATCTAGCTATTTATTTATTTACTAGTCGTACCCGTGCGCTCCGCTGCACCCGTTAGAAATAAATATAAAGTAATTGCATAATTAAAATAGGACATTTGATCCAGGGAACATTCGTGTTTGATAGAAGGATAAATCGTTTATTATGTTACTTAATTTAAATTGTATTGCATGATTAAAATGCGATCATTTTGATCCAGAGACCACTCATTTGGTCATAAAAATTATTTTAGGAAATACAGGAAACGAATGTACAGAATAGCCTATCAAGTTTTCTGTGCATAAGAAGTATTTTAATCTTACCTGTCCTCGATTCACTCAGAAGTTACTGTAATTATATTATACCATTATGTCCATCTAGAGAAACTACACTTTCCAATGGTGAATTAATAATTAATTATACAAATAGGTTAATTTAGCTCAAGATATTACTTCATACAAACACAGAAACATTATCTGTAGGCTATCTTTCATAGCTTTCGATTGTTGCTGTCCAAGGCCCCTTATAGACGAAGTCATTTGTTTTTTAATTCATTACACAGCCTATATGGCAGTTATTTTAATTTTAAAACTCATTTATCTCATTAAATATCAGTCCTATCAAACTTTTTCAGGGAATAAAACTTATCGCAAATTATTTTTAATGAAACTTGTCTTATGTAACATTTTCCACAAAAATCAATAATAAGCGAGATATTTCGATTTATTTAATTCAGGCCCCCTTATAACCCTCCTTTTAAATAATGTATTTTGAATGCCATATAGCCTAAAAACTAAGTTACAACGAACTTAATTTATATTCCAATTTTCATCGAAATCCGTTCAGCCATTATCGCGTGAAAAGGTAACAAACATACAGACAGACAGACAAACAAAAATTTCAAAAAAGCGATTTTCGGTTTCAGGGTGGTTAATTATATATGTTAGGACCAATTATTTTTGGAGAATCGAAAATTACCAGAAAAATTTCGGCTACAGATTTATTATTAGTATAGATTTCTATCTAGCTATTTATTTATTTGCTTCTATCTAGCTACTTATTTATTTACTTCTATCTAGCTATTTATTTATTTATTTATTCATTTATTTTATTGCTAGTAAGTTTGAAATGAATTTGAGTTAATACAATGTAAGATAAACTAGCCCACTCCTGAAACTCCTTACTTCAACAATTAAATTTTTTTCGAAATTTAATTCAGTTTTGGTGATCGTTTATTATGAAAGTTCTCATCCCGGATGTGTGCTTGCTAAGCAATCGGTGATTGTAATACCATTATTGATAATGGATACATTTTTTAATAAAGATAACTATCTAAAAGAAAGTAAAGACAGTAAGAGTAATAGCTCATTTTCACCATCGCTGCAAGCATCAATGAAGTGCGCGCATACTGTGGAGGACTAGTAACTGTGTCCGTGTGAGAGGGTGCCTGCCGCAACCGCGGGGAAGAGGGTAGGTACTAAAGGTTCGGGATGGGGGTGGCTTTGCTATGACATTGACAGGCAACTACCAGTTCTGAATATATATTGCGAGAGTGCAGTCAACTTGAGTTTACAGTATTCTTTACATTGTTCAATTCAGAACTTCCTTATACAGTAATTACAGTAAATCTGTGCAATTCAGTGTAGTGCGTATATTTAGAATAGGATTAGTAGTGTAGTGTAGTGTAAAAATAGTATAGGATGTGTATAACTATAGTATAGAAATAATAGTGCGAGATTATAGAGCAGTGATATTAGCAAGAACGATAGTCTTAAACACTTTCGTTTAGTGTGGCTAATAGAAAGGCAAACACAACTATTCATAGTGAAGCAAGAGAAATAATAGCTAACATCATAGAGAAGTGCGATGAGGAAAGAGTGCAAAAACATTTGAGGATTCCCTTAAATACATCAACTGAAAGAGCGGCCGAATACACTGGTGTGGGATATAGTATAATAAAGAAGATTAGGAAGGAACATAAGATAAGAAAAGAAAACAGTCCGGATAGACTTCTGAAATCGCCAAGAAAGAAGAGACTAATAATATCTCGTAATATACTGCATGTAGACGACTTCGACAAGTGTGTTATAAGAAATACAATACAAGACTTCTATATTCAAGAAAAGAGAGTGCCGGCAATACCTAAACTTTTGACGGTAATTAAAGAAAAAATCAATTTTCCTTGGGGCAGAAAATCACTAAACAGAGTCGTGAAAAGCATGCAGTTTAGATGGAGGAAATGTTTCTTGCACGCATAATAGTATGTTTACCACTAAGTTCAACTCCCCCCTTCCTCTTCGCTTCCCTCAGAAAACCTTTTCCTCACCAACAAGACCGCGGACACAGTTACCAGTCCTGTACAGTAGTAGTAGAAGGGAAAAGGTAGTTCATAAGGGCCATAGTTTTCATTAAACAATTTCCATAGGTACTATATAAAAATCAGACGATATTATTTCCTGAAAAATACGTAAGAACATATTTTTGACAAACAATAATGAAAGTTTTCTCAGAATTTCATGCATAGTCATGCCTTCCCTCCTCCCAATTTTTTAAAAAGATCGGCGCATATGGCGAGCATGACAATAATTTGTAAAGTAGAAATTTATAGAAAATATTCTATGAAACTACCTACATTAATTGATATAAAGGGAAATATATATTTTCCAATAATGATTTTCTATTCATTTTACTAACGAATATCAATACACACACACACACAGTGTTTTCTAATTGCCGTTACAAACTTTCAGGGATGATGGCAAAGGGCACATGTATCAATTTGAGATAAGGAACCCTGGTCCGGAGATGATTGAGTCGAAAATTATAAGCAAAAACAGTTGTGTGGAAATGGAATTGTAATTTGGCACCACGTGCCCTCCTTCCCTTAACTTTTGGAACAGTCGTGGAAAAATGGTATGGGCCGGATGTCTCCTACGTGGGTACTGGTTGATACAATCTGTGAGCTTGTCTACTGTTCCCATTGGCTCATCCATATTAGAAAATCAGGTCTGCTTATTCCGCTCTCGTGTACTCCTCCATTTCACTAGGACTGATCGACTGGTCACTGCAACTTGTATTATGGTAAGAATCTCTATCAAAACCCGTCATTGTTCAATATTAGGTCAAATAACACTCAAAAAAGAAGAAAAAAAAAGACGGTCAATACCCAATATCTTCAGAAATCGTGATGATTACTAAAATGCATAAATTATTAAATAAGGAAGCTGTAAAGTTTGAATTCCTGGATTCAGTAATATAAATTTGAAATTCAATAGCAGAGGGAATGATTTGATTAAATCATCAGCCCTCCAGTGAGATGACCACAAGGATCCTGAATGAAGAACAGTTATGTTTTCCAGTCGTTAAAAAAAATATATTAAATTCTGGATTTGGGATTTGCTTGATGCCAAAATGTCATATTCATAAAATTATCTTCCTTGAAAATATAAATGATATTGAATGATACGAGCCGTTCAAAGCAGAAGTGGTGTAAGTCAGAAATGAGTAATGAGGGTTAAAGTAAACATTCTGTAAAATACAGCGCAAAGTAGCAATTAATATTCAATTTATTTAAACTATTAGTAGTCAGTGAGTGGATAGCAAGAAGGACATATTAATTGCTACTTTGCGCTCTATTTTACAGAATTTTTACTTTAAACCTCATTACCCAAATTTGACTTACACCACTTTTGCTCTGAACGGCTCATATGTAAAGAGTCCCTAAGTATTTGTAATAAGAGGTTTTGTATTTCAAAGACTTGTAATTTTAATTTCACTAATAGGGTAAACTGTATAGTGATTGACCACTTAAGCTAATGAATAATAAAACAATGAAATAGCGGAAAACAGTGGTAACTTATTGAGAGAATTTTAAAGGCATTGGGTCAAGTGAAGATTCAGAAACAAATCAAAATCAATAAACAAAAGAAAAAAAAATTTAATGCAAAGATAAATTAAATAAACACAAGTCCACTTTTACAGTTATTGACCGTCTACTGCACAGTTATTGACCACACGCTTATTAGTGATTGACCGTCTACTGCACAGTTATTGAATACTCATTTATTAGTGATTGAACAACACATTTTCACAATTTTCACTATTTTCACGTTTTTCTTGTCTGTTTCGTTTCTCTTCTTCTGATCTTTTTCATTAAGAACTATTCGCCACCGGCGTAGCTCTGTCGGCAAAGGTGTTTGCCTGCCGATCCGAAGTTTCGTTCGGGCGCGGGTTCAATTCCCGCTTGGGCTGATTACCTGGTTGGGTTTTTCCGAGGTTTTGCCCAACCGTAAGGCAAATTTCAGGTAATCTATGACGAATCCTCGGCCTCATCTCGCCAAATACCATCTCGCTATCATCAATCCCATCGACGCTAAATAACCTCGTAGTTGATACAGTGTCGTTAAATAACCAAGTTAAAAAAAATAAGAAAAGAACTGCAAATCAAGATTTTCAGGTATAACTCCCTGTAAAGTTGATTTGAATAATTTCGAGGGAAAAATTGTTCCGGAGCCGGGTATCGAACCCGGGACCTTTGGTTTAACGTACCAACGCTCTACCACTGAGCTACTCGGGAACTCTAACCGACACCGATCCAATTTTTCCCTCTACATCCACAGACCTCAAAGTGGGCTGACAACCGTCAAGCAACCAACTTCGAGTGCACACTAACTCCGTGTGACTTAAATTGTGGTTTTCTGTTAACGAACAGTGACGTGTATTATGCAAATCAAGATTTGCATAATACACGTCACTGTTCGTTAACAGAAAACCACAATTTAAGTCACACGGAGTTAGTGTGCACTCGAAGTTGGTTGCTTGACGGTTGTCAGCCCACTTTGAGGTCTGTGGATGTAGAGGGAAAAATTGGATCGGTGTCGGTTAGAGTTCCCGAGTAGCTCAGTGGTAGAGCGTTGGTACGTTAAACCAAAGGTCCCGGGTTCGATACCCGGCTCCGGAACAATTTTTCCCTCGAAATTATTCAAATCAACTTTACAGGGAGTTATACCTGAAAATCTTGATTTGCATAATACACGTCACTGTTCGTTAACAGAAAACCACAATTTAAGTCACACGGAGTTAGTGTGCACTCGAAGTTGGTTGCTTGACGGTTGTCAGCCCACTTTGAGGTCTGTGGATGTAGAGGGAAAAATTGGATCGGTGTCGGTTAGAGTTCCCGAGTAGCTCAGTGGTAGAGCGTTGGTACGTTAAACCAAAGGTCCCGGGTTCGATACCCGGCTCCGGAACAATTTTTCCCTCGAAATTATTCAAGAAAAGAACTCTTCTCGCTGCCTTTTCTTTCATTTCTTATTCGCTTCCTTTCTTCTCCTGCCTCTTCTTCCATTTTTCTCTTTTGTGCCTTATCAGAAGCAAGTGTGTGTCATTTCTCTGATGTTATTACAAATGGCTTCACCCAGCACTGGACGAGGACCAAAGAACACTTTTCCTTCAAAGGAATATTTGTTTCTGGACGCTAAGGTTGCTTTTAGGACACCAAACTTCTTGGCACCTTCATTTAAATCAAATCCACTGCGGACAGGTTCTGTAGCGTTTCGTAAAGCTTCCCCTGTATAATGCACTTTACCTGGCTTAGGCATTATAATATAGTATCAGTCCTGTAAAAATCCCCATCGTTTAACCGATAACATTATATAGAATTGAAGAAAATTGGTCATTATTCTAACAAATAATTTATGAACGACCAATCACTGTAGTTTGCGGACATACACTTTATAGTGATTGACCACGGGGCATTTTTATGTCATATAAAAACTTTTACAAAATAATATTCTGTGGACGGAAACCTTATACCTTTTCTCACACTGTGAGTATGAAAACGAGCACCAGAATTTATGTATTCTTTGCAGAATAAATAAATTATTGTGTGCATTATTCTTAGCAATTTCTCTAGTTACTTACACTTGTTTAAGTTCAGTTGCATTTCCAATCGATTTCAGTCCTCTCAGACAACAGACACTAACTCAGTGGGATGAACAGCGACAACTAACCACAAATAGGGGTTGTTACTAGAGGTATATGCAGCAAAAAGTGAAATCACGATCGTGGTTTATTCACAATATACTTGAAAAAAGGAATCGGTCAATCACCGTATACTGGTCAATAACTACCTAGTTTACCCTAGTTAGTAGGTGGACTGTGGAAGGGAACCTCTCGCTCCAAATAGCATACCTTTGACGACCCACTGATTAACATGTAGGCTATATTATATTAAGATGAGATGAAAGGTAGGCACAGTTCATATATTTCTTGTTTTTCCTTGTTGACCTCGCCCGCTTGTGAGAGGTTTCTAATACCATGGCCTTATCCTTAACTCTGTCGATGGCATGAAGTCCGCGCGCCTGTTGGATTCTGCGGCCGAAATGAAATTTCTTCTAGATACTATAACATTAGCCTATACTGAATAATACGTATGTAATTTACATTAATAACTCAGTCGTTTCTTATACTTCAATATTGCACTAAGAGATGTTTGCAAAAAGGCTTCTACTGCGCAATTCTTCATGCTCTGTTTATTTACGAAGATTTTTAATATCGCACGAAACGTGGAGACGAATACATTGCACTTGGGAATTTAACCAACACCCCGTCAGAATTTATAGTCCTACTCCTTCTGCTGAGAAGCAAGAAATATAAATAAACAAAGAAAATACAATGTGTATGATGCTATGATACTAATACGTCAGCCATAAGTGTATAAATTCCAACATGTGTATCTTAAACTCGCTGACGAATTATGCAACTCCTTTATACAATGCTAAGAGAAAGCGTGTTCTACCAGCCGTTATTTCAACAGCAATAGAATTTATCACTTCTCTTCACTGTCTTGTTACTTCTAAACGCCTTTTATGCTCATTGATATAATTTTATTCCGAGGTATCGTTAAAATTCATTGTGAAAAAGACTGTCTGTTTAGCACATGTTATCATTTCTCAAACTTTCGGAAAGACACTGGTTTCATTCTCACGGTCTTATCTACTCTGCTGAATCAATTATGCTTCCTCCAGTTCTTTGCACTAGATAAGCATAAAGGAATCAAACGACACTTCCTCATTATTTATTTAAATATTTATTTATTTATTTAAATATTTATTTATTTATTTAAATATTTATTTATTTATTTATTTAAATATTTATTTATTTATTTAAATATTTATTTATTTATTTAAATATTTATTTATTTATTTAAATATTTATTTATTTATTTAAATATTTCTGTTTGTTTGTTTATTTGTTTGTTTACTTACTCTAGTGGAGTTAAGGCCATCAGGCCTTCTCTTCCACACAATAAGAAATGCAATACAACTACAAGAAAAATTATACATCAATGCAATTAATATACAGTAACAACGAGTAACAGAATGAATATGACATAAAAAAACAAGTGAACATACAAATAGAAATTGAAAATAATATAAATTATTGTAACATGTTAGATGATGCAAAAAAGAACAAACCAAAAGTGAAAACATATACAACAAATAAGTTTACAGACAGAAAATAACAGTGTCACGCAGCAGGATTGTTATTAACTAAGGGACAATAAGCTGTTCTAGTATCCTGGCACAAAGACAAGAGAAAGGGTTAATCTAACGGAAGGAAATTATTGTCAAAATATTAAAGATAAAAACTTCGGCATAAATCTGGCAACTTCTCAGAAACGGATTTCGTGAGATAAAACATACTTTTCTAGTTTACTTTTAAATTGTGACAGCGTCTGGCAATCCCTGGCGTCACTAGGTAACGTATTACAGAGGCCAGGCAATGATACAGTATAGGGGGATGAGTATAGGGAAGTTCTGTGACGAGGAGTAGAAAGGAGATATTGATTCTGATTTCTTGAAGTAGTTAGGAACTGAAAGCGTGAAGACAAGTAATTTGGAGAAGAGTTATGTAAAATTTTGTATAGAAGTGAAGAACGTGTATGATTCTTCGTTCCTTTAGACAAGCCCACGAGAGCAGCTCAAGAGACTGTGTTAGATGGTCAAATTTCTGAGTATTACAGACGAATCTTATACATACATTATGAACACGTTGTAATCTCTAATTTACACTTACACTTACACTGTGATTAATAGGGTGAAATATGGAAGAAAAGTGACAATAATTTTAGAAATTACATGTCAAAATCCGGTTCGAAATAATAACACATTGAAACCTCTCATTTACGGACATCGAAGGGACATAACAATCCGTCCGCATCTGGGAGGTGTCCTTTATTTGGAGGGAGGCTTCCCAATCCAAAAGCAATTTATAACATGCATTACAAATCCCTTCATATGCGGAGAGAAAGAGAAATGCAGAAAATATAAGAGACTGGAAAAAGCTGGGTTTTGCAGCATTATGAATGAATGAATATATCTCTTCACGCTTTAAATAAAATTTTATGACTTTGTTTATCCATCCGCTTCCAGCTAACAAGGAATAGCCGGCTGGGCTAGTGGTAGCTTGCGAGACCCTTGTCTTCTTTCATGTTAAGGAATTTCACCCGCGTTCAACTAACGGTATTGTCTTCTTTCATGTTAAGGAATTTCTGTAAAGTCTTCAAAAGTAAATTTTCCACATTAGGTCTTGAAATCCAAGTTCTGTCCGTAGTCAGGAGGTAATGCAAACTTTAGAACTATCAAACAGCTGTCCGTGTCCGTGTCCATGTCTGAGTGTGTTCGTAAACGAGAGTTGAATTTATCATTATTTCTATATTTTTCAGTTGGGACATAAAAATCTGTCCGTATATGAGGAGTGTCTGTATCTTGGGGGTGTCCGTAAGGGAAGATTTCACTCTAATAATAATAATAATAATAATAATAATAATAATAATAATAATAATAATAATAATAATAATAATAATAATAATAATTCCTCTTCAAAAGCAAACAAAACTGTAAAAGTCTGAAATAAAAAGTTTATAATAATTGTCTCTGTAATATACTGCGATACATGTGGGAAGTGCATTATAACAGAATCGAGGAAAAGTTTGAAAAAAACAAGCGGAGCGAGTTTTTTCTATCTCCGGGATTCTGTTATGTACATCACAGTTCACATGCATGTATTGCATACTTTTTTTGGACGATCGTTAACTTAAATTAATTAATTAACAAGTTTTTAATGTTATATTGATTTTAAATAAAGATTTTTTTTACGGGGCTTTGAATTTTGTTGCTCTAATAGTACTGCTGTTACGTACATACAATTTCATTATTATGTTTTGTCTTTCTGCAAGTTGTAATTTTCTGCTAGTTTTGTTATCAATCGTAGAATTTATGACTCGAAATTATTGTAGATAACGATTGTACTGATGCAATGGAATGTAGTGATATAGAAGAGGTGTGGAAAGTGGGTTGTGTGTATCTATCAAATGACGGGAAAATGTAAAGCTTTCGTTATACACCAGGGACAGAACATCTAGAACAGGTATGTCAAAACCCTGCACATTGTGCACTTGTCTCTGTGCGATGTGCACTCTCTATTCCCCTACCTGGAGGGAGTGAATCGGCTTGGAGGGGAACGCGACAGGGCTGTACAGTACCTATAGTAGCAGAACAGCTTTTGTTTAAGTAACACAGATCAGTACGGGTGCTCACTGGGCTGTAATTGTGAATGCGTTATGAAAAATAAAGTGAGGAGTCCACAGATATAACGAAGAAGAGAAATCACGAATCATATAACATAACTGTTATGATCAGGCTTCGAGACTTTGGACCCGATACAATAAGTTTACTGTGCATGTATTATAGGTTGTTGACTCGCTGCAGGTAGTGAAAGGTAGAGATGTTTTAAGGTAACAGCGTTGCTATTTAGAATAGAGTACGGTAGTATTGGGGAATATACATTACACAATGATAATGTCAAAATAATGTGAAACGCATTTATTTTCCTGTCTTTTATAAGTATTTGTTTTTAATTATACACAGTGTTAATGGTGGAAATAAACATGTAGAAATTTTAATTTCTTCATTTATCCTATTGGTAGTCTTTAGGAAGTGCAGTTACAGTACCGAATTGCAATACAGTATACTACAAGGTACATTTTCAGTGTCTCAAACGTAAATCTTTTTCGGTTATCTGCCAAACACAATTTGTACTGTGAAAAACTGCGCTCTACGTCACATGACGAAAAAACCTAACATCATTGCAGTCTCTAAAAGACAGTCCTTTATTCTGGGGTGACTCTATATTCACTAATTTGCTGTTTATATTACACAGTGATCCATATCCGTTATTTTACATAAAATTGATTTCCACTTCTATTTTACACGTTCAGTAACCAGTGTACTTGATGTCTCATTAATTCTCTGCATCATTTTCTAAATTAATTTGAGGGCTTCCGGCATCTCTTGCTCTGACTTTTCTAACCGTGTAATAGTTTCAGACACAGTTTGAAAATAGATTTGTATGAAAACCAAATTATTCGTCAGAATCTTCAAATCCGGAGCGTTTTCCTTTGCGTATTTGTTGTCATTCATTCTATAGTACCCCCCCCCCACCCACTGTACGCTTTACCACTATACTCAGAGCGCCGTTATGCGGATTTCCCACTGAACTGCTCTATCGGGTCCGAAGTCTCGAAGCCTGGTTATGATGTTTTCCTCAGCCAATAGTAATTATTTTAAAATGAAAGACTTTCATCATATCATGTGGACCTAATAGTGATGTGAGAATTTTAATCAGATTAGTAAAGTTCTCAAAATATGATATTCGCCAGCATTTATTTCTTAATTAGTACTCTCACGAAAAGACAAACATGACAATGATGTTGTTTTGGGGTCTGTACTAACACAGCCATGAATGGTTAGACGACTTACAACTTTTATTTGATAAACTGATAAGTGATGAGAATATTGAGTGAAGAATAGGCTATATGTGAGGGTCTTGAGGTTGTAAGGGAACGAAGAAAGCAACTATTTGTAAGGCGGAAAAATTTTCTGGAAAAATAATACATAATGGCGAATTTTCCATCTCACGTTACTATATCGTTGCCTGAATGCAAGATCTAGGTAACTTGATTTTTCATATTTTGTGACATTGCCTAGTTACTTATGTATTGTACTAAGGAAAATGTCTCGTTTTCTTGTACCTATCTGTTATATTGGAAAATAGATGTCGCTGGTATCGTTCGATCAGTTGCCAAGTTCTTGCATTACATTTTGTGCGATTTTTGCTATGCTATAAAAGAGGTTAACTAAAAAAAACGCAAATTTCGAGTTACCTAGTTCTTGCATTCACGTGACGATATTATCTTAATATATTTACGTTAATAAATCTTTAAACCTGACATAAAGAAAATGTCCTCGCTTCACAGCTTGTGAAGTACTCTTTTATCTCAATTCAGTAACGCTCCCAACTTGCTGATACTTGCTCTCAACGTTTTCCAAATAAACTATATATAAATTTAAATTCAAGCTTAATTTACCCAATTTATTAATAATTATGTGAATTTATATTAATATACATCAAGGAAATGATTCCAGTGTAAAAGCTTCACAATGTCATATTGCATGTAATTGGGAGTAAAATATTTTCTTTAACATTAATTGTGCACCAATGGTCCAAATAATGCTTGAGGAACAATGAAAGAGTATTACTTTGAAATAATCAGTACCTACTACGTAAAATGAAATACTGTGTTCGTTTTTTGTTGTTTCTAAATTACTGCAATATTTATATTTTCTTCAAATACTGTATACAAATCATGTAAATAAATGATTCTTTACAAACGACTGCTTTGTGAATTGTAACTGAGTAAGTCTATTGTTTCTTGTGTTACAATTATTGTCAAATATAAACACTGACTGTGTTTTTGTCCTTCTGCTAAGTGTGTTTATAATGTCCAAATGTCAATTTAATTGAACACTAGAAGCGCAGAATAGATTCTTGTACATCCCTCCCGCTAAGAACTGGTAAGAGCAACACGTGAATGACGCAATCTGCACAGACCGGCGTTCCGCGCACATACACTGCACTTTCAGTGTCTGATTTCTGGCATGCCTGTTCTAGAAGCTTGGAGACGGTTACTTTTAAGCGGTCCGACCACCCTCTCCTCCCGCACTAGCAGGTACGGTACCATTCATCTGCAAAACATTTTCTGAACGGAAGTTATTGTATTGTGAGAACGCAGCTGGAAAGTAAGTGGTCAACATTTTCAGTTTGTAGTGCAAAGAACAATTCTGCTGTGTGTGGGTTCTTCTGTAGTGACGTCACTGAAGCCTCTAGTTTTGTCCCCTGTGTACACTACGCAGTGAAAATTTTGTGTCAGTTATTTTGAAACATTCTGTAGGTATATTTATGTGAAACTTAAAACTTTACAAAGTTCAACATGGTGAGAGATTTCTAGGTTCTTGCAACATGACATATCGTACTTCTATTAAAATAGTGTCGTAACTCAAAGATTGTGATTTGTAAAGATATACTAGGTGCTTCCTAATAAAATACTGTTGTAAAAATATTTTAATGAATAAGTACCAAACCTTTGATAATTCACTATTTTATTATCAGAATTTTATATGTAACCAGTAAGATAGTGTTGGAAAAAAAATACACGTGATTTTCGACATACAACAGTACTTTACTGGGAGTGCGACATAGTCACAGATAGACATATCCAACGTTCCGGAATTACATTTTGTTTTCATTAATAGAGAGCAGGAAAAAATTATTACCTATCTTTTGAATTAATTACTAAGAAATGTGTTTTCATCACACAAGTCAGGTCTGAATTCGCTACCATCGAACCTAATGGCAAGAGTCAGCGGGGACGATACACTGAAATTGTTAGAGATTGTTTACATGCCTTTGATTTCTTGCATCAGAGTCTTAATGTTACATTTAGGACTGCATTTTCCGCGAAAACTTCATTCATTTGTCATATGAGTAATTTAGAATTGAGTTACTGAAAGTATTAAACTGACATATTTGTCACCTCTACTTTTTAACTTGGCTCTAGAATATGCTATTAGGAAAGTTCAGGATAATAGAGAGGGTTTGGAATTGAACAGGTTACATCAGCTTCTTGTCTATGCGGATGACGTGAATATGTTAGCAGAAAATCCACAAACGATTAAGGAAAACACGGAAATTCTACTTGAAGCAAGTAAAGCGATAGGGTTGGAAGTAAATCCCGAAAAGACTAAGTATATGATTATGTCTCGTGGCCAGAATATTGTACGAAATGGAACTATAAAAATTGGAGATTTATCCTTCGAAGAGGTGGAAAAATTCAAATATCTTGGAGCAACAGTAACAAATATAAATGACACTCGGGGGGGGGGGGAATTAAATGCAGAATAAATATGGGAAATGCCTGTTATTATTCGGTTGAGAAGCTTTTGTCATCTAGTCTGCTGTCAAAAAATCTGAAAGTTAGAATTTATAAAACAGTTATATTACCGGTTGTTCTGTATGGTTGTGAAACTTGGACTCTCACTTTGAGAGAGGAGCAGAGATTAAGGGAGCTTGAGAATAAGGTTCTTAGGAAAATATTTGGGGCTAAGAGGGATGAAGTTACAGGAGAATGGAGAAAGTTACACAACGCAGAACTGCACGCATTGTATTCTTCACCTGACATAATTAAGAACATTAAACCCAGACGTTTGAAATGGGCAGGGCATGTAGCACGTATGGGCGAAACCAGAAATGCATATGGAGTGTTAGTTGAGAGGCCGGAGGGAAAAAGACCTTTAGGGAGGCCGAGACGTAGATGGGATAATAATATTAAAATGGATTTGAGGGAGGTGGGATATGATGGTAGAGACTGGATTAATTTTGCTCAGGATAGGGACCAATGGCGGGCTTATGTGAGGGCGGCAATGAACGTCCGGGTTCCTTAAAAGCCAGTAAGTAAGTAATTAAACTGACATTATGTGCACTTCTTACAATACCCGAAACTCGTTGTTGCTATGTGCTTACTTGGACCAACTGACGCGAAATAATTACTGTCATTCATTCTCCCTTATCATTAACGTCACCGCTTCTTTATTACTGGAACTGAAACTCCTAGAAAGATACGAAGTGGAATTACTAGAATTTCATTCCGTCCATATTTTTACATCAGCTACCAAAGGCTGATTTTATATTTTACTATTCTGCTCGAACGGAAAGCTTACTTGGGCCTAGCCTTTTATGTATGTTCCAGTGATTTTATAGACATAGGGAATGGGGACGGCGAAGGGATAAAAAAAAACTCCCTCTGTGCTTTTATTTCATCTCCATAAAAGGATTCACCAGTAAATCTGGATCTCCTGTATGATTGATTACCTTTCTGTCTGCGCTGACCAAAACGAACGAAAAAAAAAAAAACATTCGAATTTTTCAAATACTGTAAAGTAGGTCCTATACGTACGTACATAAAAGCTTTCCGGAAACCCATGTGGTGCTTCACATTGGATTTTTATATACGTGTGTGAGTCTATGTGTCTGTGTGTGAACGAATAAAATCAGAAGGGGAAATACAGAGTTGATTTTTTTTTCCCAGTACAAAAGGGGATAAATGGAAGAAAAGGAGTTTCAGCCAACGAAAAAATATATATATTTTCCCCCTAAAATCACAGAGACTGCAGCATGTAAGCCATTAGTCGCAGCAAAACAAGGTTAAAGTACAATGGTACAACCGCCAAGATCTCTTCGCGACGACTGGCGCAGCGGACAAGCAAGAAAACTTATCTGAAGACACTCAAGAGGCCGACTCGAGTTCTGTTAAGACAACGGAGTTCTGGGAAAGACAAAGTCCCGTCTTGCAATATCTTGGCGGCAGAGGAAGAAACCTAATAAACTAAGATAGTCCACTCTTCCATATAACAATTTATATGGCAGAAATATGCATTAGACTACGCACAAAAATCACCGCTATGGCTTATGAAGGTATAGCAAAGCTGCTTAAACCGAATATGGAATGGGAAGACCCATATCCTTTTTTCCTCTATGTTGGGAGCTCAAAAAATACGTACAGAATTACATCGCTCGTAGTGAAAAAAGGAAGGATTCATATATCCAATACAACCACAATATGTCGGGCTTATTTCGCTGGTGGCTTTTTTTTATTCCTTCAAGATCGTAATAGAAGTTGAAAAATTCTGCTCTGCAGTCGCACAAATGTCTTGGAAACCAATTACAACTATGAACAGCTCTGCAACGCGAGTCATAATACAAGTTCGTGTAGCACATATGTACTCAAGACAAAGTCTTTCTCGGAACACAGATTATTCCCTTCTTTTTGTCCATGTTGAAATAATTTCTGCAGAATCGTCCTCTGTGTTCTGATGCTTTGTTTGCTTGCCATTGGATTCGAGGTTCAGTGGTTCAAGCCTCGTTGAGGACGATGAAATTTTAAGAACTATAAAATTTCTTAGCGTGATCTTTTAAAATGGAAAGTTTTTTTTGTACCACTCGGAAAAAAAAAAACTTAACAAAAATTACAGCATTGCTCCTTATGAGAATTGCGCCGATGCCGCCCGCAATGCATTCGTTAGTTAAAGAACTTCATGTGTTCATTCATTGCCCATGTTACGCTACTAATGCAACATTGATCAAATGGAATGCACTGCCTATACTTATTGTGTTAGCAAATAAATCTTCATTTGTATGATTTGATATTTGATATCCACATACACAGGAAAGCAGATGGTACTCTCGGACATGGCGTGTATAGAAAGCCGACGCACACAGATCTGTACCTGAATGCACTCAGCCTCCACCACCCTTCGCAGAAGAAGTCCGTCCTGACTAGTCTACTACATCGCGCCATAGTCATTTCCGATATCAACAACTTGCCTGCAGAAATGGACCATCTTCGCAGAACACTACAACAAAACAACTACAGCCGGAGAGACATCAACAAAGCCCTCAAACAAGTTACCACGAGATGTAACACAATAGACTTAGACAGCAAGGAAGAACCGACAAAGAAAGCTTTCATTCCATTCTGCGGGAGCGTGTCACACAAAATAAGCAGAATCCTCCAGAAGGTTAATATCAAAACCATCCATAAACCACAGAGCAAAATCCGGAGTCATCTACGTCAGGTTAAAGACAGTCAGGGCTTAAGGACTCCAGGGATTTACAAGATTCCATGCGAGTGTGGCGAAGTATACATAGGGCAGACTGGCCGCACAATAGAAGACAGAATCAAAGAGCATAAGAGGAACCTGAGGCTGTATTACCCGGAAAAATCTGCAGTGGCGCAACACAGCATAGAAAAGGAGCATAAAATACTGTTTGACCACACCAAGGCCATTAACAAATCAAGCCACTACTGGGATCGTACAATCAAGGAGGTCATAGAGATCAAGCTGGAGAAAAACAACTTTAACAGAGACAGTGGACTCCAGCTCAGTCAGGCATGGACACCGGCCTTAGACCAACTCAGGCCCTCTTACAATCAAGGTCATGAAGAACACGGACCGAGGACGGCAACCGATTCCAACCGGCGGAACAGGGCTCGCCGCCCGCCAAACTTCACGCAGGAATCCCGGGAGGGGCGGAGCTTACGAGCGATGACAATTCCCGGCCCCGGATTGGCCGATCCGCCAACCAATCCCGTTTCACCTGAGACAGCCTAACATCTATATAACCTTTCGACTTTCTGTTCGGACATCACTTCCCTGAAGATGGCTGCAGAGATAGCAGTCGAAAGCTTGGAGCATTCCAAAATCTTAACTCGGCTGATATCCAGCGAAAACATATTAGCAAATCTTCATTTGTTTCTCCATTTTAAAAGGTTATGTGCATCGCAGCATTTCCCGAAACTATAAGATTCAATATTTGCTGAAACAATAATACTGATCAAATGTAATGAGCAACCTATAACTTATCTATTATATATGTAGATCCATCCTCATATGTTTTTATATTTTAAAAGGTTATGTGAATTGCACTGATATCCTGAAAGAAACAACTCAACCATCCGGCATGTTGTCTTTTTATAGGCAATTCCAACAGTAACAATGACGTATTAATTAATAAATGGGTAATGTATTTTAATGCTTCTGTATTCAGTGATTTATTTTTTTTTATTTTAGAAAGTTATTTTACAACGCTTTATCAACATCTTAGGTTATTTAGCGTCTGAATGAGATGAAGGTGATAATGCCGGTGAAATGAGTTCGGGGTCCAGCACCGAAAGTTACCCAGCATTTGCTCATGTTGGGTTGAGGGAAAACCCGGAAAAACATCAACCAGATAACTTTCCCCGACCGGGAATCAAACTCGAGCCACCTGGTTTCGCGGCCAGACACGCTAGCCGTTACTCCACAGGTGTGGACTTCTGTGATTTATATTTTTATACAAGGATAACTTGTTAAAAGCATTTGGTATAGAAGAGTGATTTTAATTTAATCAACAAATATTATTCGTACACAAATGGGAGTAATTAGTTAATGCGAGTTTCATAAAGGCACAACTAGTTCATTTAAATTAGAAATGTTTTGTATTTATTTGGGTAATATTTAACAACAATATTTAAGACATAGAAGTTAATTTTAATAATTTGTAAGCGGTACTTCATCCATTCATTCATTTATCTGTCTATTTTTATCTACTTCATTATTCATTTACTTTACATAATAATTCCTTATAAAGGCATGTAAGCAAGACAAAGACCTTGGTTACTGAAGAAAAATAAAGAAGATAAACATGCAAATTCTAAATGAGGCAGTAGAGCAAGTGAACAGCTTCAAATACTTGGGGTGTACTATAAGCAGTAACATGAGCTGCTGCCAAGAAGTCGAAAGGAGGATAGCAATGGTAAAGGAGGCTTTTAATAGAAAAAGGAGCATCTTCTGCGGGGTTCGGGGAAAATAACTAAGAAAGAGACTAGTCAAGTGCTTTTTTGTAGAATGTGGCATTGTATTAGGTAGAAACATGGACATTACAACGAAATGAAAAAAGCGACTAGAAACATTTGGAATGTGAATATGGAGAAGAATGGAACGTGTGAAGTGGACAGACAGAATAAGAAATGAAGCTGTGTTGGAAAGAGTGGGTGAAGAAAGAATGCTACTGTGATCAGAAAGAGAAAAAGGAATTGGCTGGGTCACTGCCTGAGAAGACTGGATTAATCTTGCTCAGGATAGGGACCTAAGGCGGGCTTATGTGAGGGCGGCAGTGAACATCCGGGTTACTTAAAAGCCATAAGTAGTGCGTAAGTAAGTAAGTAAATTGTATTCTTATTACTTTCATCTGAAAATCAATGCAGAAAGAGGAATCGATTTTTTTAATAGTTAACCTGTATAAATATTTTTATATAACATAATAGAATTCGTAAAATCTTATCTACAATGGACTATGATTTGTTTTACTTAAAACAAAAATGACATAATCTTATATTAATATACTTTATTCAACATAAGTTTATAATTCAATTTCCATATACTTAATAACATAATATCAGTAGACCTATTAATTATATTTTTTGTGCCATTTATTTTTCTTTTTGCCGAAATCAATTATTTTTTACCACGTCTTCATATTTGTAAGCAAGTTCTTTTATGTAGGCCTACACTTTCGTCTGATATTCTTTCCCTTTCAATGAATTATTTTGAAAATAATAGATTTGAAGCGAAAAGTAGCCCTACTTTTCGTTTTGAGCAGCTATGGGCTGGAAGTACTACGTCATTGTATTATGACGTCGAACATCAACTTCATTTGCTTTTTGCTTACATTTGACTTTGTCTAAGGAAATGTAAGTATTAATTGGTAAATATTATTATTATTATTATTATTATTATACTTGTGAATACTGGTTATGAACATTTTCAATTGTGACTGTTCTTTATCATATAGGCTCTTGTTTTTGTAATCTGTGCTATTTTACTGCTTATGGTAATTGTTTATTTTGTCTTCTTTCTGCTTATCTACAGGTCAATTTACTCCCGGCCACGAGCGTTTGCTCATCCGGGAGTAAATTCCTTAATTTATATTTCTGTTTTATGTATATAATAGTTTCTTAAAGTATCTTTGTAATGTAAATAAATAAATAAATAAATAAATAAATAAATAAATAAATAAATAAATAAATAAATAAATAAATAAATAAATAAATTGTTCTTGTTCTTGCCTCTGAATACGGATCGGCACTTTATAATATGACCTAACTTTTGACTTGGAGCAAGTCAAGATGAAGTGATGTTCGAGTGACGTTCTTGAATAGGCTCTGTATCTCTATCGACGTTAAAAGTAATGCTAACTCCCGAGATGATCAAAATACTGAACTGCTTGTTCCAGTATGTGGTAGTCTACTACAATTTTAATTATGACTGGGCATTTTCCCTGAAATGCCATTGTCTTAGTTTTATTCATTGATATTAAGAAATATACGTTTCTAATTAGGTATAAAAATCAACTGATTGTAATGTACGTACATTAATTTCAAAACTTCTTAGAACAATGTCAGCATATAAAAGCATAGGACTGTTAATAAATTTGGCCTTACTAATCTCTATCACTGATACTGGAAACCTTAAATCCGAAAAATTAACTCTTCACTACATTACAATACTGTCTTATCATTCTTTTTATAAAGCCGAAATAAGAGCCAATAGCGTCCAGTTTGAAGAGGTTTCAATAAACTAGATATGAACAACGATCGAGAAAGAAATACTAACAGCGCCCGCAAAGCCGAAAACCCGCACGACAATGTTCTATACGTCGCGTCGTTAAAGACTGCTTGTGAGTGTTTCGAGACGCCGAGATTGATCACTCCCGAAGTCCCGAACGTCAAGCAGCCTGAATCGTCACAGTTGTTTATACCTCACTGAACTTTCATCTACTTTGGCAACTGTTACATGTGGGGCTCACAACCAGAGTGGACCAAGACCACCAGTGGTCAGTTTGTGGATGAATACAATTTCGGATGAAGAAAACTTATATTTATTCATTTTCATAACAAACGAAGTCCATAACTCATTTGTTACTCCACAGAGGGCAGCATTTCCTATGGAAGGTGAAGGTTGCTAAGCGTGAGCCAGGAACTTTAAGAATCAATTTCTCATAATTATTCCGGAAGGACTTGGTCCACTCTGGTTGTGAACCCCTCATATATGTATAAACAATCAAGTAGCCTATTTGAAACATCATCTCTACCTTTCAGTGTATAATAATCCGTTCCCCAATCTTTATTTAATTACTAGGCTCTTATTGAAAGGCTAGGAATTTTCTTTTTATATATTTGAGATCAAGTGTGCAATAGCAAGTAAAAATATATCACCGTTTCGGACCTAAATACGTAAGTTTCCTTCCCAGGCAGGATTCGAACCACGAAAGTCTTAGTTACCAGTCTATCGTGCTGTCACTGTGAACAAGGCTCTGAAATCAGCTACAAGGGTCGGTCCGGTTTTTTTGCCACTTCTGTACATAGTGTAAATAATGTACAGACGTGGACAAATTATTATCAAAATTGACGATTTTTATGATAATTCTGTTTACAAAATTTGACTTTTCAATTTAGACTACAGTTGGCAATTTTGCATATTTCCATCATTATAGTAGACAGAAATATGCAAAAATATCAACTATAGTTTAAATTGAAGAGCCAAATTTTGTGAAAATACATAATAAAAATCTTTAATTTTGCTAAAATTTTATAAATATGCAAAAATGTCAATTGCAGTCAAAATTGAAGAGTCAAATTTTGTAAAAATATGAAATAAAAATCTTCAGTTTTGCTAATAATTTGGAAATATCCAAAATGCGAACTGTAGTCCAAATTGAAGAGTTGAATTTGGTAAAAATATATAATAAAAATCTTCAGCTTTGCTAATAATTTGTAAATATGCAAAAATATCAAATGTAGTCCAAATTGCAGAGTCAAATTTTCTAAAAATATACAATACAAATCTTCAATTTTACTAATAATTTGGAAATACGCAAAAATGTCAACTAGTCTGAATTGAAGAATCATATTTTGTAAAAATATATAATACAAATCTTCAATTTTGCTAATAATTTGTCCACGTCTGTATATTGTAAATATTAGTGTAACTGTTAAAGTGGTCCATGTTTTGCTTTACCCCATTTTACGAGACAAGAATAGCGTCAGCCGTCTGTCAAGCACTTCGCATGGTATATAGATGCACCAGTACGTCATGGGACAAAGTACGGTCCCTACTAGAGTTGATCAACGATCGAGAATGCAAGACTAACAGCGCCCGCAGAGCCGAAAACCCGCACGACAATGTCGTATGTGTCGCGTCGTTTACGTAAAGACTGCTCGTGCTTCAAGACTTCCAGAGCTGATCACTCCCGAAGCCCCGAACGTCAAGCAACCTTGAATCGCCACAGTTGTTTATACCGTACTGAACTTTTACCTACTTTGCCAACTGTTATATATGTATAAGAAATCAAGTAGCCTATCTGAAACATCTCTACCCTTCAGTGCATAATAGTCCGTTCCCCATTCTTTATTTAATTACTAGGCCCTTATTAAAAAGCTAGGAATTTTATTTTCGTATGTTTGAGATCAAGTGTACAATTTCAAGGAAAAAAAAATATTAACGTTATGTTTTCTGTTTCTTAGATACGCAAATTTATTTGACAATATAGTTAGTATAATTTTTGTGTTCAATTGTATGGTTTTGTGTGTTTTAGTTTGGATAGTTTGATTCCGTGTATGGATGGTAGAGTTCATGTATTTAGTTAGTATAATTTTTGTGTTCAATTGTATGGTTTTGTGTGTTTTAGTTTGGATAGTTTGATTCCGTGTATAGTTGGTATAGTTCATGTATTTAGTTAGTATAATTTTTGCGTTCAATTGTATGGTTTTGCGTGTTTTAGTTTGGATAGTTTGATTCACTGTATAGTTGGTATAGTTCATGTATTTAGTTAGTATAATTTTTGTGTTCAATTGTATGGTTTTGTGTGTTTTAGTTTGGATAGTTTGATTCCGTGTATAGTTGGTATAGTTCCTGTATTTAGTTAGTATAATTTTTGTGTTCAATTGTATGGTTTTGTGTGTTTTAGTTTGGATAGTTTGATTCCGTGTATAGTTGGTATAGTTCCTGTATTTAGTTAATATAATTTTTGTGTTCAATTGTATGGTTTTGTGTGTTTTAGTTTGGATAGTTTGATTCCGTGTATAGTTGGTATAGTTCATGTATTTAGTTAGTATATTTTTTATGTTCACCTGTATCGTTTTTGTGCGTTTAGTCTAGATAGTTTGTGTGTTTAGGATGTACAATTTATGTGTGCAATTTGTAAAGGTTTTTGTGTATTTAGTTTGTGTGGGAGTTAAGATTATGTATGTGTTCAGTTTGTGTATTTTTTTTCTTTTTTATCGTGTGTTTAGTGTGGACATATGTGTTCAGATTATAATTTATGTGTTTAGTTTGCATAGTTTTTCGTGTTTAGTTGGTATAATTTGTTTATGTGTTTAGTTGTAAGTGTATAGTGTAAGCTCTCTTGGACTGGCTTCCCAAGTGTAGTAGACCTTCAGCTCACCCTACACTCTACTGTAGGAGGCCGTTGCCCTTATGGGATTTCAGCCTTTTCGTATTTCGTATTTCGTAATATCATACAATAGAACCAGAACATTTTGATAACTAAGGGTCGTATTCATAGACGATACTATGGACCAAAGTTGACTTTGGAAAGTACAAAGTCGCCATTTTCCTATTCACAGTTGACACTTTGACGAAAGTAAACTTCGATCGTGGCTTTACTTCGAAGTCGCCAAAAATCTATACTTTCACTTTGACTTTCGTTCGTGGACATAAGAAAAATGGGTGATATTTGGGAAATTGTTATATTTGCCGAGAAGATTGAAGCTCCTCATGTTTCTCGGCGTATTATTAGACATGTGCAAAACTCTATTAAATTTTATAGAGATAATGAATTCAAATCAAGATACAGATTTGAAAAATGGACCGTATTAAATATATCCACGATTCAACATGCACTGATGAATAATAGAATAATAAAAAACGATTACCTGTTCCGTTAATAATACTCTTATTCCACTTCGATATCATCTATGGGTATAAGGATTAATGGTTTACTATTGATTTTGTATATTTAATTGTATTCTTTATATGTCTTCACCAGTTCTAGTAGCATATCTCTTTCATAATCTGTCATTGGTGGCATCTTCTTAGCCTATCTTTCACGTCTTGACAATTATTTTACATTGAAATAATACCATATAATGCTGCAACAATCGCTTAACGTCTGCCGATGTTCAATTGTTTCACTGATTTGAGACCCAAAAGATGGCTTTTATTGTGGCAATGCCTACTCTACTTCAGCTATTCATTAATTTAATTCATTTAGAAGGCTATGATTGTGACTGCCAACATTAGAATAAGATCGTCAAATCTCGACTTACCAAAGTGAAAGTCAAATTCTCAGAAGTATTGTCTATGAATAGGACTTTTAACAAAGTTAAACTTTACTACGAAAATCGACTTTGGGAAGTCTTCAGCCAAAGTCTTGTTTATGAACACGACCCTAAGATACTGTTCTGTTTTGTCTTTTTTATTTCATTTAAACATTTATAATGTTATATTTCAATTATGTACGTTATTCAAAGTTACGAAATCTTTTCACGCCGACCAAATGCTATTTCGAGAATGATGAGCGAGACTCGAAAGACAAATGCAACGAACACAGCGAGCGAGAGCGGCAGTTAGTTTTGTTCATATCTACAATAAACCGCTCGCCTTAAAGAATTCTGCATTGGAAAAACGGGCAATAAGCCGCCACTGACAAACGGCTCGACTTCAAAATATTTCGCGGTCGCAAATGCACTTGTTGCCAGAAGAGCAGCGCTGCAGTGGGAGGAAGATTTGAGCGTACCGTTGCCTCCATTGTGTACGTCTGTTTGCTGGGATATAAAATAGCAATTTAGTAAAGTGGCCAGGAGTCCTTTCTTCCCGCAGGGCGTGGCGAATCTAAAAACATGACGTCACAACACAGCAGTCTGCAGCACGAAATAAAGCGATGCCTCCATTCCACGTATACTGTAACGTCAACATGACATTATATTGCTATTACGTCAAGACGAGCTTTCTTTATTTCTTCTTCACGACCAGACTGGAGTATCGGGTATTCCACGTGTTAAACCAGCTTTTATGCGAGATCGTGCGTATTTGCTTGTTTTCCGCACAGAACCAATACGCAGTAAGTGTGAAATACCACATTCAGTATTCCCAAAGTAACACACATAACAATTTCCCTCTTCTTACCGCTTAAGCGCGACATTCATTTTACTGCTTTAGGCTTTTAACATATTATTTTTAGAGACGTTTAACATAGTAATAATTATAAATTGGAAACTTACCACTGCAATTTCACCTAAATTGCACTGTTAATTATTGTTTTTAAATATTTGCAAAAATTAAGTAAAGTCTACTACTCCACGAAACTTATTGCATTCCTGATACAAGTAACATTAAGGAAGCCGTGAAAAAATCAACAAGATTCCAGATGCGGATGTTATTACTGCAATATGTTATATAAATAATATTGTTAAAATATTAAAATGAAAAATAAATCATTACATAACCTTACCGTTTGTTTTAAGTTCGCATTTATAGACTGGGGGGAAAAAAAAGACAGACGTATATCACGGCCTGCTGGAGTATAGTAAACACAGAAAACATTTTAAAGCAACAATGTTGAAGAAAGATATTTTGGTTTTCCGAAGTTGCCATCATTAAATAGAAACCAACATGGAGATTTCATTGCAAATAATTAGAAATTCGTCTTTCAGGTATGTAATAAACGATCTTCGCACAAAATAATGTACGATACACGAGCGGTATGTTTGTTTTCATGTTCTCGGAAATTAAAAAAGCTCAACTACGTTTCGCTTTTTCAATCTTTTCCTCGAACATGAAAACGTCAACATACCGCTCTTGTAACGTATATTACTATTACCTCAACAGATTTCGCCTTAATTCAATCATCGCTCCGAATATACAGCTTCAAATACTTTTATCACAATCTCAAATATAGATTCCCTTGTAGTAGCTTAGTGTGTGGGAGAGGACTTATTCTACGAACCCGGTTCGATTCCCGGAATTGACTGACAAGCAAACGTTCTGATAGGGGCAGATAAAAAATTATTATTTTTTTCTTCCACCATGTTAATAATGTCAAAAGAAGTGCTAATACAAATTTTGGCTACTCGACTGCAATTATGAGGGCCGTAAAAAAATAAGTTCGCCAGGGGCCGTCAACAAAAAGAAAACACAATCTCATTGGACAAATTTATTTCATCCTGCCTAAGGTTTTTCCGTGGTTTTCCTAAGGCGCTAAGACAAATGTCGGGATGAGCCCTAAAAGAAATGGGCCACGGACCTGCACTCATATCCCCATGAATCTCCCTAATTACTCTAAATTAATTAATAATTACATCTCTCCCCTCTCTTCGTAATTGAGCCGCCATAAAGCCAAATGGCTGGTCTCTAAATTGAGACGATTCAACAAGGCTCATGACAACAATCACCTCCTACATAATAGCCAAATTGGCTAGTCTCTTATATATGAGACAACTCATCCTGCCTAAGGTATTTCGTGGTTTTCCTAAGGCGTAAGAAAAATGTCGGGATGAGCCCTATAAGAAATGGGCCACGGACCTATATGCCCTTCCCCATATAGACTATATTCCCATTTTCTTGTAAACGACGTATGCCCTAGTTCAGAACCTATAAATTGTCTATTAAATATACGAGGTCACTCAATTAGTCGCAATTTGAAAGGACAGGGACCCCTCAAATTGCAGATTTAGATTTCACGGCGCTTCTTCCGACGGCCTTCACATGCCTTGTCATCGAACAACAGATGACAGCGTCTTGCCATCCTAACGGCAAACACCAGCCATCTCCTCCTCGCCCCGTTCCGTGATCACTTGATCAAATCTCCGTCCCCCTCGCGTATGTGGTACCTAAGAGGTTACGTCCAATTTCGGCTTCCCCTTCAAAATTTTCTAGAGCTCCTTCAGTGGAGCAGCGTAACCCGGAGTGAGACTAGTGGCCAACAGGCTTGGAGCTCACATATTTAGTTTTGTACAGCCCCCAACCCCTTGCAAGGACGCGTTTTGCGTACCTTTTAAATTTGTCCTCCCAATTCTCTTTCGATTTTTCGATTTTTCGACAAATTTATTGGAACAGACACAGCAATTGTTGAGCTATTTTTCAACATATTTTACATCGGAATTGAGACATTTCTCATATCATGGGATCGACAGAGAGAGGTGCAGACGCAGCCAAACTATGGTTCCGATCTGAGGCGGCTGACTACGACACAAAAATTAATTCCATGGTATGACAAATGTCTCAATTCCAGTGGGGGATATGCTGACAAATAGCGCAACAATTGCTGTATCTGTTTCAATAAATATTTCCATGCAATTGTGCTTTTTTCTATAAACGGCCCCAGGGAAAATCACTTTGTGGACGGCCTCATAATTGCGGTCGAGTGGCCAAAATGTGTATAAGCATTTCTTTTGACATTATTAACATGGTGGAAGAAAAAAATTTAACTTTTTTATCTGCCTCCATCAGAACGTTTACTTACGAGTTATGTTTATGGTGAAGAAGACCGAAAGATGACAGCTTTTGCCTTTTTAGGAATTTTAATCCACACTTTTTCGTCCAAACTTCTTTGTCCAATACATTTCAGTCCAGAGGAGTAGGTTCATAACAGTTTGTTTCAACGGTAAATTTCGTTCAAAAAATTTCAGTTACCGAAAAGTTTGTCCAATGTATATAATAAATTGTCCAAACGTTATTGTTTGCTACCAAGAACCATAACCGGTAGAGAATACAAAAATTGACTGGAGTTAGCAAGGGAATGCATCAGAGTGCTGCATTGGAGTTAAATCGCTCGCTTGAACTCGGTTGAATGTCGCACCCTCGAGCCAGATAAGATCGGTCGTGATACGCTCGTAATAAATAGAAGCACAGTACAAGGTCATCTCACCGACATGTCTTATCTTGTATGGAAGGCGACAGATAAGATACACATATGTTTTGCCCACACGGTAAAAATAAGGCTTTATTTTCTGCGTTTATGACAAACGTTAATGGAACGTACCAAAACAGTGACATGAAGTTATAAATAAAATAGTATGAAAAACTTCGATATACAGTTACTATTTCTAATTAATAATTATTCAATATTTGATTTACCACGTTAATATGATAGGTTCATACATAGTGTTCCGCCTATATACTGCGACAATGTAGAAACGTTTTACAAAATATTATTGATATAGCAGTAGATTAATAACAATATTAGTACAGAGATAACGTCACAGAAAATATAATAAAACCAATAATCATGCTGCACAACTGTTACAGACGCAAAGATTGGTACATTAATCATTAGAGATTATTATTATTACTAGAAAACTTGATACACAAATATAAATGATACTCGGGAGGAAATTAAACACAGAATAAATATGGGTAATGCCTGTTATTATTCGGTTGAAAAGCTTTTATCATCCAGTCTGCTGTCAAAAAAACTGAAAGTTAGAATTTATAAAACAGTTATATTACCGGTTGTTCTTTATGTTTGTGAAACTTGGACTCTCACTTTGAGAGAGGAGAATAGGGTAAGGATGTTTGAGAATAAGGTGCTTAGGAAAATATTTGGGGCTAAGAGGGATGACGTTACAGGAGAATGGAGAAAATTACACAACACAGAACTGCACGCATTGTATTCTTCACCTGACATAATTATGAACATTAAATCCAGACGTTTGAGATGGGCAGGGCACGTAGCACGTATGGGCGAATCCAGAAATGCATATAGAGTGTTAGTTGGGAGACCGGAGGGAAAAAAACCTTTAGGGAGGCCGAGACGTAGATGGGAAGATAATATTAAAATGGATTTGAGGGAGCTGGGATATGATGATAGAGAATGGATTAATCTTGCTCAGGATAGGGACCAATGGCGGGCTTATGTGAGGACGGCAATGAACCTCCGGGTTCCTTAAAAGCCAGTAAGTAAATAAGTAAGTAAGAAAACCTGATACGGTTCCTGCATTATCGTGATTGTGTTCTCCGTTTATAATAATTACATTTACATCCAATAACATCTATCAGATGTGGCAAAAACAAAATCAGTCCTGTGTGTGGGGGGGGGGGGGGGGAACATTTACCTACAACATTTACATTAAATTTTAAAGCAAGTTTTGTAGTTGTACTATGGAGAGGTTAGTTAAACACTGCAAAGTTTTGAAATGATAAACATCTACGATGTTACTACACAGTTTATCACTGTAACAAGAACGAATGCCCAACGTTCGGCTTATACCGTTCGAGGATTTATCGCTCGCGACAATTTTACCCATCATGCATGTGCGCTACCTATCGGATTATGCTATGAACTACTTGGCGCTCGAGCGAAAAACGTCCGATGCAGACCTCAGGAATGCATACATCAGTATCACTGAAAATATCTGTTAATGATCCCAAAATTATGTAGAAAAAATACAAATCATTGCTTGTAAAAGACTGCTAATGTTCAAACATCACTCTTACAAGACAAATCGAACAATAAAATATTGGTGATTTGAAATCGGTCAGGTTCCACGCAGCTGTACAAATATAGATTTTCAAAATATATAAGTATACAAAACTTAATTCTGCTGCACATCATCATTCACCGAATCGCGCTGCAATGAAAGAAAAATAAGTGATCTAAAGAATAAAACGCATAGCCTACACGTAGCTAAGGGATCACCAATATGAAAGAGGTGCAAAATGAGGTGGTTTTGTTAAAAAATCCCCGTCAGAGAAAATTTTACAAGAATAATCAACCTTCAGCAAAATACAACAAGACGGGCAGTGTCATGGATAATATTAGAAGCTAACCTTAATCATCCATACATTCTGACCAAATCAAAGCAATAGCTTCTTTTATATGAGCGGGAAAAAAAAGTTCTGAGAGATTAATATTTTCAACTGAAGACAACCCGCAAAACGACGAGGATGAAGATTAAGAAATAGAACAATTATAGATTCTAAAACGATTTTAGGGTTGTACCTTTATCAATAAAAATAACTAAATCTGTACAATAATAGGGCCAAGAACTGTGCCTTGGGGAACACCTATATTGATAATTGAAGGTTAACTTGAACAATTGTCAATTCTGGTTATTTGAATTCTGTCGGTGAGATACAATTTTATTAAGCTTAAAGCATTACCTTTGATTCCCAATAAGTCTAATTTACCAATTAAGATATCATGTTTCACTCTAGGCCTATCAAGTGCTTTTCTTATGTCCAGGAAAATACCAATACATTTGTTACCTTGATCAAATTCTCTAACAAATTTTTCAGTAACTTGATATAATTGCATTATATGTACTGAATTTTTTTCGAAAACCAAATTGATTATCACTTAATATATTATGTTTATCAAGATAATTCATTGATCGAACTTTAATACATTTTTCTAGTAATTTCCAAATAAATGAAAGTAATGATGTTCGTCTATAATTGTTCATATTTTCTTGTCTCCTGTTTCAAAAATAGGTTTCACAATTGCATTTTTAAATTTATTTTGGAAATTTTCCATTTAGAAAACATAAATTAAAAATATGAGTTAGAGGTTAGGCAATATAATACTACTAGTGACTTGTGCAGCAAATGCTGTAAACTAAGTTCATTAGACGTTCAAATAAACATTTTTCAGATTTATTTTCAATGAAGAATACCAGACATTCGGAAAGTTATTTGCTTCCATAACAATGAAAGATACTCTCTCTCTCTCGAGCCAATACTGAAGAGAACCACTCATATAAATATCTACACCACACCGCCATTAAATATATGAAAAAGACCCAACCCCACTTGATTAATAACTATAAAAATATTCGATTTTTAATAATATTATTATCTTACGTAAGTTTTATAGCTTTCAGTAACATATACTATACATACTATATAGCCGCCACTCAGTAAAATATAGAAATCAAAATCTAATTTAAGTTATTCTCTACATCTACTTATATAACTCCAAAACGTTTCACTTTCATATCATCAATATAGCATTAATATGTGTAATTAATGAAAAATAATCACATCATGGCATTAACTACAATAATATTTCATTTCTAATGGTAATAATGTCATCAAACCACCTCAAGTTTTGTAGTTTTTAATAACCTATCCAATACACAGAAAATTACACACCACAGAATCGAACCTGTAAATTATTTTTAGTAAGTTAGGTTTTTAATAACCAACTTAATTTGAGCTCTAAATATGTCAGCATTCTTGCAGATCATGACCTTCGTGTAATATTGTTTACTGTAGTTTGTGTTTTGTTTTATTCTGAAATGCAATTAGCTAGTTCTCAAAACTGACGACAGATGGATTTTGGAAAATAGGAAAATCATGTTGAAAAATTGAAATTTCACTGAAAACTACTATTTTTCTGAAAAACTTTGAGTTCAAAGCTTCAAAATGAGGGGTCATTTATTAAAATCCGTTCAGCCGTTTTCCCGTAATTTCCATTACAAGTTCAAATTATATATATAAAGATTTAATAAATAGTCTTACCCTTATAATAAATTTATAAAAAAATAAGTTCTTCCATATATAAAACTTTCCGGCCATTTAGTCACGTGATCAGCCGCAAAACTGCAGTATCGTATCTGATATATCATTCATGAACAATCACCCCAATCACTTTTAGAAATAGAGTGCATTTATACCGTCTGTATGCAATAGAGTCTTTTTTATCATATGTGACATGGTAGATATATTTTGAATTAGCAATGGGTCGTGTACAACGCTTTTTAACGCCCTCAAAACTCACGTAATAATAACGTAGTGAGTAGCACATGAATTGGAACGATTCACAAGCTGTGCATCACTCAATAGGGACAGGGGATCGAATCGCGTTCATCAGCTCCTAGTCCTATCAGTTGCAAACGCTATTGAAAAGCTTCCCCCACACGCATGGTTTCACTGCCGTGGTAATTCTATTCAGGAAACACAGCAACGCACTTGATTGATGCGGACTCCAGTCTGCTAGTTGTAGTGTTTTGTTTCGCAATTTCCCTCCCCCATTATAATTAGCACAACAGTAGCAGAATTGAACCAGCTTATGTATAGCATCGCCTACAATTGAACGCTACAGAATATAGGCGACTCCTTCAAACACATCCATGCCACATTAAAGTCGATCTAGGGAAGCGAATTGCAAGATACCAAGGTAGAACAACATTTCGAAATGCTCGTAGAACTGATGAAAATTATTTTATTTAAATATTTTATTGTACGCAGATGACCGTGTGATTGTACAGAAAATAGAAGACCTAAAAATGTCACTATTCCAACTAAATGGTATACAGCCTGTGCATAAAGTATTCTTCCAGTGCTACCATTAAATTACGTGAAAGACCTAAAAAGTCATTATTTCAACTAAATGGTATATAACATGTAAATAAAGTATTCTTACAATGCTACCATTATATTATAAATAAAATGAAAGACCTAAAAATGTCACTATTCCAACTACAAATGGTATATAGCCTGTGAATACAGTATTCTTACAATGCTACCGTTGTTTTTCAGTGATTATAAATAAAATGAAATACCTAAAAATGTCACTATTCCAACTAGAAATGGTATATAGCTTGTGAATACAGTATTCTTACAATGCTACCGTTGTTTTTCAGTGATTATAAATAAAATCAAATACCTAAAAATGTCACTATTCCAACTAGAAATGGTATATAGCTTGTGAATACAGTATTCTTACAATGCTACCATTGTTTTTCAGTGATTATAAATAAAATGAAAGACCTAAAAATGTCACTATTCCAACTAGAAATGGTATATAGCATGTGCATAAAATATTCTTACAATGCTACCATTATATTTCAGTGATTCTAATGAAAATGAAAGACCTAAAAATGTCACTATCCCATTCCAACTAAATGGTATACAGCATGTGCATAAAATATTCTTACAATGCTACCATTATATTTTAGTGATTATAAAGAAAATGATAGACCTAAAAATGTCACTATTCCATTCCAACTAAATGGTATACAGCATGTGCATAAAATATTCTTACAATGCTACCTTTATATTTTAGTGATTATAAAGAAAATGAAAGACCTAAAAATGTCACTATTCCATTCCAACTAAATGGTATACAGCATGTGCATAAAATATTCTTACAATGCTACCTTTATATTTTAGTGATCATAAAGAAAATGAAAGACCTAAAAATGTCACTATCCCATTCCAACTAAATAGTATACAGCATGTGCATAAAATATTCTTACAATGCTACCATTATATTTCAGTGATTATAAAGAATATAAAAGACCTAAACAGTCGCTATTCAAACTAAATGGAAGTGGATAACGGGTAAGCAGTGTATCGGAAGATGTAGCGTTGTGCAGAAGGGAGAGGTAGAAAGCATACCCGCTAGCAGCCATGGATGCACACTAGTGCAACTCTTACTCACGGGTAAGACACACTAGCCCCAGGGCAGGGGATTTCCCCCTGTTGGAAAGTTATCCCCCTGCCAGGGATAACTTCTATCCCCCTCACAAAATATTATTGTTTTAATACGAGTATACTTTATAAAGTATAAAGTAAGCAAAGAAAATGTATCATCATCATCGGAAGTCTGACAACAATCAATAACTTAGGAATTACACATTTTATCTTAAGCTGCTCATGGACATAATTATTATTATTATGATCAAGATGCAAGACAAGCAACTCAGTGCGACCAAGCGTTGAGCCGTAGAAGTGTGATCCAGTCGTGATACAGAGTTGAGTTTATTCATTACTTTATTATTCTAACTTCCAATGTTTACATTTCATCATAGTAATGTCAACAGCAATAATAATAATAATAATAATAATAATAATAATAATAATAATAATAATAATAATATGTATGGTATTATCTATCTAGAATTCTATACCCCCTTAACAGAAATCTTAATTCGCGCCCGAGGGAGCACTATGCTGATGACCGCTGGTATAGAGTATGTGAATAAAGTATTCTTATAATGCTACCATTATATTTCAGTGATTATAAAGAAAATCGAAGACCTAAAAAGTCACTATTCCAAATAAATGGTATACAGCGTGTGCATAAAATATTGCTATGATGCTACCATTATATTTCATCACTAATATGAAGTCGAAGAGGGAAGTGCTCTAACGCTGCAAAAATCGATTTCGAGATTCTCACGAAAATTTACTTTTTCTGCATCCCTGACACCGAGAAAATGTTTCTAACCGTGGGGATTGTACAGTGTTGTCTCCTAAACTTTTGGACGGATTATGCAGTTTCTACAAAGAAATTTATCAGCGAAAGATAAACAATAATATAATCAATCAATTTCCCCTTGGATTAGATTGGTTGGTCTGTACCGTTTTCAGAAATATGAAGCATAGGTTGGTCCTTCCAACGCATCTTTGGGCGTCCTCTGGATCTTCTGTCTGTTGGCTTATATTTAAGAATTTTGTTTGGAATCCTGTGTGGGACCATTAATTCAAATTCAATATTTCCATTAATTTTAATATTTTAATTAATTCAATGACGATCGTCCGAAAAAACAGTAATCAATACGTATGTGTTAAATGCTTTAATAAAACTCGGAAATATAGGAACTCGATTATGTCTCACTCGTTTCTTTCTTTAACTTTTCTTAGATTCTGTAGTAACGAACTTAACAGACTTAAACCGCAATATAGGATTACTTGTTCAGTAGTTGTATTATCAAGGGTGATTATTGATAATTTATAACTTATGTCTCTCTTTGTATTATTCATTCACTGATTTATTTATTTATTCATTCACTCATTTATTTCTTTATTTATTTACTTATTCACTCATTTATTGATTTATTTACTTATTCATTCACTCATATATTGATTCATATACTTATTCATTCACTCGTTTATTTCTTTATTTATTTACTTACTCATTCACTCGTTTATTTCTTTATTTATTTACTTATTCATTCACTCATTTATATCTTTATTCATTTACTTATTCATTCACTCATTTATTTCTTTATTCATTTACTTATTCATTCACTCATTTATTTCTTTATTCATTTACTTATTCATTCACTCATTTATTTCTTTATTCATTTACTTATTCATTCACTCATTTATTTCTTTATTCATTTACTTATTCATTCACTCATTTATTTCTTTATTCATTTACTTATTCATTCACTCATTTATTTCTTTATTCATTTACTTATTCATTCACTCATTTATTGATTTATTTATTTACTTATTCATTCACTCATTTATTGATTTATTTATTTACTTATTCATTCACTCATTTATTGATTTATTTATTTACTTATTCATTCACTCATTTATTGATTTATTTATTTACTTATTCATTCACTCACTTATTGATTTATTTATTTACTTATTCATTCACTCACTTATTGATTTATTTATTTACTTATTCATTCACTCATTCATTTCTTTATTTTTTTACTTACTCACTCATTTATTTCTTTATTTTTTTACTTATTCATTCACTCATTTATTGATTTATTTATTTACTTATTCATTCAACCATTTATTTCTTTATTCATTTACTTATTCATTCACATATTTATTTCTTTATTCATTTACTTATTCATTCACTCATTTATTTCTTTATTCATTTACTTATTCATTCATTCACTCATTTATTTCTTTATTCATTTACTTATTCATTCACTCATTTATTTCTTGATTCATTTACTTATTCATTCACTTATTTATTGATTTATTTACTTATTCATTCACTTAGTTATTAATTTATTTACTTATTCATTCACTCATTTATTTACTTATTCATTCACTGATTTATTTATTTATTCATTCATTCATTCATTCACTGATTGATTTATTTATTATTCATTCATTCGTTCATTGGCTGATTTATTTATTCATTCATTGGCTGATTTATTTATTCATTCATTCATCCATCCATCCATCCATCCATCCATCCATCCATCCATCCATTCATTCATTCATTCATTCATTCATTCATTCATTCATTCATTCATTCATGTCCTAGATAGCAAAAGTTTTTACTTGTTTAATAGGTATTTCATTAAGTAAAGTGATAACTTCTTACTTCTGTTATTCCGTATCGTTACTCCTCTTTAATTCAAAACCTAGATTGTTGGAAGTTTTCTGCTTGTTCAATAGGTGTACCAACTACAATTTTTGTAACATGATATATATCTTCTTCTGTATCGTTATTCATATTTAATTCACTTAGTTAATTGATAATACAGTTATCGAATTTAAAAAAAAAAACTTTAGACACAATTTTTATAATTTACTACCTACGCATGTCTTCAGCGTTCATATTTAATTCAAACGTAGATAGTTAAAAATGTTTGCCTGTTGAATAGGTGTACTATCATAAAGTACAATTTTTATTCAAATTTGTTACTTATATCTTGTTCTGCATCATTAACCCTCTTTAATTCACAACCTACACAGTTAAAGTGTTTTACTTGTTCAATAGGTTTATAAGCAGATATAATTTTTTATTTCACTATTGACTATCTCCAGAAAAACACTATGTTCGTTTTATCTGTTGATGTTTTGAAATCATAATTCATGTTGAATTTATTTAGGCGGTACATCATCTTTATTTTTTGTATTATTACCCCATCGCCAGCATATGCTACAACATTAAAAGTTCCTAGATAATGTTTTACTTAATTCCCGTCTCGCGAGCTGCTTCACACAATTATAAATCCTCATGAAGTATCGCATCATATGTAGAAACTTGTTATATGTTGTGCATGAGATATTACGTTTTAACATGCATGTAATGCTTTCTGAGGTTGAAGTTGGGCTCCGCGCGCGTATTTAATAGCCGTATCCTTGTTATAAGATAAAAAATAAAACAAGTTCTATGACATGGCTCAGGGCACATCTCGGCTCTTCCGGATAATGATGATGAATGGTGATTATCAAAACTCTGGCTATCTGACATATGGATGGATAGGTGGATGGATGGACAGATGGATATTTGATGTCACAGAATGGGCAGAAAACTGAACCGGCAAACGCAAGAATGATTCAACTGCCTGCTACCTCAAAAGACTTCTATATGAATTTTTTTATACGAGAAAAATAGAATATATTTTATCTGGGATCTAAATTACACGAAATTATCTAATGTTATTAATCTTAATTTAATTAATATAATCAAGAATTATAGCGTGGAAAACGTAGCTACATGCTAGGATCTTATGAAGTATTGAAGAGGCCGAAAAACATGGCTCGTGTAGTATGTAGATAGCAATTTACAGCTATAAAGTTTTCATTACTTGTTTACTCCTTAATAAATTAGTTCTGTGGTGTCAAAAATAACTCAATTAATGCGGATTCTTACTTTCTTTTATTTTCCTATCCACTAGGCGTCACAAGTTGAAGCACTTCTTCCAATCGTCCACGTTATCTTGAAATTACCACAGGCCTACTAGCGCTTGACTTGACGTCCGTTGCTTTAAGGTAAGGTTTGTTTATGGCGATCATCGTCGGACGCACATCGCTGGCGATTATAAACGCTGGCGATGATCGCCGAGAAGTGGTTTCTTTATTGACGCACATCGCTGTAGATTCTCATTTGTTTATTCCTTCATCTACTACATATGGTCAAGTAAATTAATGTAGGCCACAGACATAACCTAAAAATTATAATGAATAAATCCAAGATAATAAAGTTGCTATTTATTCTAGAAGAGGGACATGACGATAACAAAATCTCGCATGCGTATTATAAAAGGAACAAGCTACGGACTAATAAAATATTCAGGAATAGGTTTACAGAATTCCGTTTTAACACATTGATAATTAGACATCTTTATAAAAACACTACAAAATTTAAGGAATATTTCAGACTCTCACCTGACCAGTTTGATTATGTTTTGAGTTTAATTGAAAATGACAATGTTAAATTACCTACAAATTTTGTCAAGACCCCCGTAACTCCAGTTGAAAGATTGGCAGTAACTCAGGTTATGAACTGATTATTATTATTATTATTATTATTATTATTATTATTATTATTATTATTATTATTATTATTATTATTATTATACTGTATTACATTACATGGTGTATTCAAAACAATAATTAAAAAAAAAAAATTGGCTAAACTAGCGCTGAGGTAGTTCCCTTCGTAATCCGCTTATACACTTTACATGTACGAACATGTGATAGGTTAGGTTTGGTTCGTTTGGGCTTTTATTATGCCTTGTATATACGATCAACTACATCTCTACAAAAAAAAAACGATATATTCCAGAATACCGCGTAAGTACTTAGGTAGGCCTAGTCACAGAAAACTTACAGAAGAGAGAATTTCCCCCTTACCCAACACTGAACGAAATTCTCTGGGGCTCGGGCGTGATAAAAATGTAATATGTAATGTAAGGGTTTATTGTTTATTTTTTTATTAATTCACAAGCTCATATTAAAAAGAGCATTATGTTGTGACAGATATTCAATAATAATTTCGTCTTCAGACCGCGAAAAATTACAAAACGTCTTGATTTGTTTTGCAGCCAAAACGTACAGACGTGGTTAACGTGTACAGATGAGATATTCGATATTACAACATGACCTTGTGTAAATATCGATTATTGAACACGAATGCGGCGATGTGCGTCCTGAATTTGCTTCAGAAGCAACCTCCAGAGATCTGCGTCGCGTCCAACGAACTGCGCTGGCGATCTTCGCTGTAAAGAAGCCGTGCCCATTCATTTCAACTGCTAGCAACTCCGCCGACAATCGCTGGCGATGTGCGCCCGGCGATGATTGCCGTAAACAAACCGTACCTTTAGATCCGTTACAGGGCAATTAACTTTAAAGGGAGTTAAAACTCTTACAATGGTTTCCACCGTAAGGGAAGTAAAGGCTCATTCACAATGAAAATTAAACATAACGTAAGCGTTAACTTAAGAATGTAAACGTTACGGTAAAATCAAGAAGTCATACCATCATTCACGATGGGAACATAAACATAACAGCAAACATACTTGGTAACCATGGAAACATAACAACGCCGCCATTTCCTCATATTCTGTCGTATACTTCAGCGCTCCACGATTGTGTTCTGTTTGCAAATCACGTAAACATAAGCATGAAAGTTTGGAGTTTGCAAACTTTCATGTTAACGTCTTACGATAATGTTTATGTCAATGCTTATGTGAATCATTGTGAATGATCCCATTTGGTAGCCTGGGCGCAAACTTCTGTGTTTATGTCACGGTTATGTTTAATTTTCATTGTGAATGGGCCTTAAGGGCATATGTACGTGAACTACTACAAATATTATCAGAAAATTCAGGCTCTGAATTTCTAAAATTTTATGAGGAATTGTACTGACAAGTGAACAAAAATTACAAGGTACCACAACAAGACTTATTAGAATTTTAATATCTGATAAAAGTATAAAAAAGATTACTAATAATATCTTTAAAAATTCACTTTTTACTTTATATTAAATTTTTCAAAATTTGAAAATTTTCACACATATTATTTCATAACTTCACAACCATTAGAGACAGAATTCTGAAATTTTGTACACTGATTTAACATGCATTTATGCAGAAGGTGGACTACAATAACGCCCATTTCTTTGAAAATAGAAAAATTAGGTCACAAAACATTATGTAAGTTTTAATATATGTTATATATAACAAATAAGAATTAACTGTATTAAAATAAATAACTCTACATGTCTGAGAGTAGTCTACTTTTCAGAAATAAGTGTTTATTTCATGCAGGACAAATATTAAAGCTGTCAGAGAGAACATAACAATGTTATGGTTACCAAATGATGTTACTGCACAATTTTTTTTTAGTACTCAGATAAAACTGGTTTGAAAAATATTATTCGTAAACTTTTTTATACTTTTTCAGATATTTAAGTTCAAATAAGTCTTACTGTGGCAATTACCTTATAATTTTTGTCCAATTGCGAGTTTATTTTCTTGAAAAATTTTAGAAATATAGAGCCTGCATTTTCTGATAATATTTGTGGTCGTTCACGTAAATATACCCTTAAGTTTAATTAATATAATCAAGAAATATAGCGTGGAAAACGTAGCTACATGCTAGGAACTTGTTAAGTACTGAAGAGGCCGAAAAACATGGATCGTGTAGTACAGGGTGCGTCAGAAAGAACGGATGGATTTCACATGGCAAGAAAATTGTAAAGATTCATCAAATCAAAAATTTATTGTTATCAACATATTCACCAATACATGCAGTTTATTTATGGAAAACAACATTATCCATATAATGTCCTTGGCTTTCAATACAGGCATCGAGGCGTTTTCTGATGTTCGCCATCACTTTCACAGTCATAGCTGGTGCAATTGCCACGATTTCTTCACGAATCGCTGTATTCAGTTCGTCCAGTGTATGTGATCGATGTTTACAAACTTACGCCTTCAAATGGTCCCAAAGAAAGAAGTCGCAGGGCGCGAAATCTTACCGTAGCCTCGGACAATCTCAGTGCAATAGAATTTCGTCCAGGTGATTTCTTCTTTAATGTTGAACCTGTGATACGAAATGAAGCCACCCACCGCAAAATTGTATTCCGAGTTGGAATCCTAGCGTGACATCCGATGTCGAAATGAGTCCTGAGTGGCGATCACAGACTCTTCATTTTTCAAAAATGTCTCTACGATGAAAGCACGTTGTACACCAGACCAACACCATATTCTCAACTGAAACTGCATTCTATGGCTGACCCAACAGTCGTGGTCCCCCTCACTATATCTCTCTCCTCGTTGCGTATCGATAGTTTGAAATCCATCCGTTCTTTCTGACGCACCCTTTATGTAGATAGGAACTTACAGCTATAAAGCTTTCATTACATGTTTATTCCTAAATAAATTAGTTCTGTGGTGACAAAAATACCTAAATTAACGCGGATGCTTACTCTTTCTCTTATTTTCTCATCCACTAGGCGTCACAAGTTGCAAAACTTCTTCCAATCGTCCAAGTTATCTTGAAATTACCACATTAGCGCTTGACCTGACGTTCGTTGGTTTAGATCCGGTAGCGAGCAATTGACTTTAAAGAGAGTTAAAGCCCTTACAATGGTTTTCACCGGGAGGGAAGTAAAGCTATCTGCTCCGTTTCGTAGATATACGGCAAATGAAGAGTCCTATAACTAACTTGACATCGAAGCAAGGTTTAAGCTAGAAAATAAATAAGTTAATTGTCACAAAAATGCACAAAATGAAAAATTATATTTGTGCAAATTGCGAAATGTTTGTGCATTATAAATAATTATGCAGAAAGATAAAATTAATGACGTATTCAGAAACAAAAAGTTATGTACTGTAATTTGTTTCTTGGAGTTTTATTAGTTTCAATCCTTCTCACTACAGTCTAGATATAGGGGAACATGGGGCAGGACGGGGTAGTTAATGTTTGAATGCTTTTATTTGGTATCAAATAATGTAAATGTATGGGTTTTATGACATATATGCTTTTATTACACTGTAAACAAGTAAAAAAATATGCACTTCGAGGGAAACCCGGTCATTGTAACCTTAAAATAAATTAGTTTTTCGAAATGTGTGTTTTGCCCCGTTCTGCCCCACATATGGGGCAAAATGGGGTATCTATTTTTTGTAATAATTAAATGCCAAAGGTGACAAAAATTATATACTGAAAGTGTGAATACTACAATATTTTACAAGTTTACTTGAGAAAAAGTCATTCGCAAAATACGCAAATGTGCGTGGCATCCTCGTCTTCACTGTCTACTCCTGCGCAACAATCGTGAGCCCAATTCAGACATGATACGCATCTAATCCAACCTTCTTCTGACAAACAACAGAACGAAGAACCCATTACAGGAGGTGAAATTTAATTAAATATGACATGGGGTAGGACGGGGTACTGCCCTGTTATACCCCACCCCGTTTTGCCCCGCAGTCACAATTTCTAAGTTATAAGGTACTGGCAGGAAAAATAACTCACGAAATTTAAGAAAGTTTCGGAATTAAAAGCCAGGTAAGCACTCTATAATATGACATTAAAATAGATTATCTAAATAAATCTCATTTCTACTTACGTGTGACAAGAGAACATTTTAAAGTTGCAAATGAATGATACAATATGATGCAGCAACCGACTAACATACAACAGATGCAAGGAATGGCAGTAAGTGTTGTGTGATGATATATTTACATGAGTTGACGAAGTTCTAAAAAAAAATCGGTAGATTGCACTACTTGTTGGGAAGATAGAGGCTATACCCCGTCCTGCCCCCCCTTCCCCGTCCTTCCCCATATTCCCCTACTTATGTAAGTAAATCATTAGATGTAGATATGTTTAAAATCAATTACTGCTGAATTTACATCACATTAAAATACGTTATTTTATGGACACTCTAAACATTGAAATTCTTTACTAGTAGGCCATTCAAGATTTATTGTTAGCAGAGTGCTAACTCTTTTACTGAAAGGCGATTTTTAATTTCAGTTTTTACAAGATTCATGCAGCTAAAACCTCGCTCATAATTCACAGTATGCGGTTGAATTATATAAATCAATTAGAAGAAATTGTTCACTTAACTTATATGAATTTCACCAACTCTTTGAAATCAATTCCTGAAAATCTATTGCTCAATACCCTTTTGAACATTGCCCATGCCATTAGTATTTCATTTAAATTCAGATTAGTTCAAACAGATTTCTGATTTCATTTTCTCCATTGCCATCTTCGTTTCTGAAGTCCAATGTGGTTGTCGCATTTTTGCACATTTACACTCAAAGTTTGTTGCATTTTTAGAAGTAGAGTAGCAAAATGCGACAAATGTGACTGCGGCTTAAACCCTGCGTGGAAGCAAATTTTGTCTGCCTTTCTCGTCCATGTTGAATTTCGATGCTGCAATTTAAATCGTGGATAAATAAAAGCCTATCACCATTGCTCTTTCTGTATTTGACTTTCCAGATTTTGAACAAAATACGAAAACCCCTACATTAATATGGTACCATGTCTTAACGTGGAATTATTTCCTGTGTTTCGAGCGAAATTGTTCGTTCTCTCATCGCAGCTTCAATCCGTCAGAATGCTTCCTATGAGGTTTATGAGGAGGTTGGTTGCGTCTCTTCTGATGGCTCTACTAGGCGGGCTGATATCATCATAATTGATCGGCAGAAGGATAAGGGTGTCATTCTTGATCCCACAATCCGTTTTGAGATGCATGAGCAACAGCCACAAGAGGTGTGTCGTGAAAAACAAGTCATATATGAGCCTTGTTGTCAGCATCTTGGAGCACAATACCACATTACACATTGGACAGTTTTTGGGCTCATGTTCGGTGCCCGTGGAACGATCCCACGTGAAACTTTAAATCAACTTAAACAATACAAAATTTCTGATGCAACGATTGATGCCATAGGATCTCACGTGTTAAAATCATCCTTAGCTATAATTAGTAATCATTTGTACCCAACAAAATTTTTATTGTAAATGATTTCCTACGTTTTCTTATCTTAATGTTTTTTTCTTTTTCTTTCCAAGTGTCACAAAATTGTTTTGTTTACTTATTATTCTTTATGAATTGATTAGTAGGCCGATCTATCGAACCCTTATTTAGGGCGGCTTTTGTTTATACAAATTATCTACAACATAGCTCCTTATAGAAGCTGCGATGATGCAACCTGCAATGCATTCGTTAGAAAAGAAGAAAGTTCAACTTTATATTTTGTTCATTCATCATAGCCCAGGTTATGCTTCTACTTCAGCATGAAGGAGTGCAATATGCAACCTGTACTTATTATATTTGAGAATCTATCCTCATTTGTTTTTTATATTTTAAGAGATTGTGTGCATTGCCTGATAAACTTGAATTCGTAACTCAGGCATGGGCAATATTTTCCCGCTCACGCACGGTACACAACACCCCTTCATTTTTTCCTCACAAATTTCTACCTGTTGAACTCTGTGCCATAGGGTTCTAATCAGAAGTACGTAAAATGGTGAAATATGGCGAATACTGTAAATTGTAGGTTTCGTTGTATTTCCAAGAAACATGGAAACATGGGGACAAGGCTATTCTGTTACTATGAATAAAGTTAAGGTTCAATGTCTTAACTGTTCAGTTGAGATTTATATAAAACATAATTTCAGATGATGAAAGAGTAATGGAACGGAGAAAAATTCTCTCCGGCGCCGGGACTTGAACCCGGGTTTTCAGCTCTACGTGCTGATGCTTTATCCACTAAGCCACACCGGATACAACCCCGGCGCCGAACAGAATCGTCTCTGATTGAGTTCCAACTCTTGGGTTCCCTCTAGTGGCCGCCCTCTGCACTACGTCATAGATGTCTATGAACATAGGACCGAAGTCCACACATGTGCTGAGGTGCACTCGTTATGAGTGACTAGTTGGCCGGGATCCGACGGAATAAGCGCAGTCTTAAATCACTCCGTGATTTACGCATATCATATATTATTTCAATGTACCGAAGTACATATGATATTTCCATGCAGATATTCTACTCTTTCATCATATGATGACGCAGAATATCTGCATGGAAATATCATATGTACTTCGGTACATTGAAATAATATATAATTTCAGATGGCACCTGGTTTTTTACCAAACATTGGCAGAAATAATCTTACAGAGTTTAAAACAGGATTGTTAAAAATAGTTTATGTTAGTAAAATAGTTGTTATGTATATGATACAAAGCAATGCGTTTTTTTTAAATTTAATTTGTTGTACAGATTGAAATAGTAAGAAAGTTTTGAAGAATCTACAAGAATAATTTGTTAATGGAAAAGTCAACCCACAATCACTACTAGTTGAAAATGCAGTCCAATCAATAATTTGTCGCATTTCAAACATATTATAGGCGAGTCATGGTGAACAATACTTTTTTTCAAATACCAGGTAAAACCGACAAGGAATTGTATGTCTTATGTAATTTCTCTGTTAAATCTTTGAATCCACGTACGTATGTCTTTCAATTCAAATTCCCTTCAATTATAAGCACTTTTCTCTATAACAGTTTAGTAAATAATATCTTTTACTTCCTTTTCCGTTCACAAACGCTGAATTCTCTTGATCAACATATGAATTTATTATATTGTTTATCGTTGCTTTTATTTAAATTTAGTTTTACTATTATCATCCTTATCATTTTACTTTCCATATTTGATGTATTCTTCCTTAGTTTTCCCTGTTAACTATTTGTGCTAATAGAGTTGTTTAAGGTACATTTCAGTCTTCGGATGTGTATTTTACTTTTGTGCGAGATCGTGCGTATTTGCTTGGTTTCCGCACAAAACCAATCCGCGGAAAGTCTAAAATTCCGCATTCAGTATTCCCAACCTAACACACATAACAATTTCCCTCTTATTACCGCTTAAGTGACATATTGATTTTACTGCTTCAGCCTTTTAACATATTATTTTTAGAGACGTTCAATATAGTAATAATTATAAATTGGAAACTTACCACTGCAATTTCACCTAAATTGCACTGTTAATTATTGTTTTTAAATATTTGAAAAAATTAAGTAAACTCTGCAACTCCACTAAAGTTACTGCATTCGTGATGCAAGTAACATTAAAGAAGCCGTGAAAAAATCAACAAGATTCCAGATGCCGATTTTATTACTGCAATATGTTATATAAATAATATTTTTAAAATATTAAAATGAAAAATAAACCATTACATAACCTAACCGTTTGTTTTATGTTCGCATTTATAGACTGGGGGGGGGGGGCGGGAAGACAGACGTATATTACGGCCTGCTGGAGTATAGTAAACACAGAAAACATTTTAAAGCAACAATGTTGAAGACAGATATTTTTGTTTTGCAAATTTGCCGTCATTGAACACAAACCAAGATGGAGATTTCATTGCAACTAATTAGAAATTCCTCTTTCAGATATGTAATAAACGATCTTCACACAATAGTAATATACGTTACAAGAGCGGTATGTTGACGTTTCCATGTTCGAGGAAAAGATTGAAAAAGCGAAACGTAGTTGAGCTTTTTTAATTTCCGAGAACATGAAATCAAACATACCGCTCGTGTATCGTACATTATTTTGTGCGAAGATCGTTTATTACATACGTGAAAGACGAATTTCTAATTAGTTGCAATGAAATCTCCATCTTGGTTTCTGTTTAATGACGGCAACTTTAGAAAGCAAATATATCTATACTCCAGCAGGCCGTGATATACGTCTGTCTTTTTTTCCCCCCAGTCTATAAATGCGAACTTAAAACAAACGGTAAGGTTATGTAATGATTTAGTTTTCATTTTAATATTTTAACAATATTATTTATATAACATATTCTTCATTTATTTTTATTTCCCTATTTTCAATAATTATATTCAATAATTTCTTAGGTCTATTCCCATATATTTTTACCAGAACAAGCCATATAGTATTAACCTTATCTTTAGCATTACCACTTTGAGTTAGTTTTATATTATTTGGTTGATAATAATAACATCGGCATCTGGAGTCTTGTTGATTTTTTCACGGCTTCCGTAATGTTACTTGTATCAGGAATACAATAGCTTTCGTGGAGTAGTAGACTTTACCTAATTTTTGCAAATATTTAAAAACAATAATTAACAGTGCAATTTAGGTGAAATTGCAGTGATAAGTTTCCAATTTATAATTATTACTATGTTAAACGTCTCTAAAAATAATATGTTAAAAGCCTAAAGCAGTAAAATGAATGTCGCGCTTAAGCGGTAAGAAGAGGGAAATTGTTATGTGTGTTACGTTGGGAATACTGAATGTGGTATTTCACACTTACCGCGTATTGGCTCTGTGCGGAAAACAAGTAAATACGCACGATCTCGCACAAAATAATGTACGATACACGAGCGGTATGTTTTCTTTCAATTCTCGGAAATTAAAAAAGCTCAACTACGTTTCGCTTTTTCAAACTTATCCTCGAACATGAAAACTTCAATATACCGCTCTTGTAACGCATATTACTATTTTCTATTAGCCTATGGTATTATTTTCATTTTATACAGTGTCAACTCCTTTATGTTATTATTTTCTGTAATATGTTAGTATTTAGTTCTTTCACCCTTTGTTAAATTTCACTACTCATGCAGCCTCCTTTGTGACCTGGTAGAGTGTAAGAGAAAGCCCTGTGGCCTTAACTCTGCCAGTTTGAATGAATGAATGAATTAATTAATTAATTATGAATTCCAAAGTGACATTGATTTTAAGATATGTTATAAGTTTATAATCCCTTATTAAATATAGTCCTTTCTTTTCAGATTCTCTTCTGTACAAATTTACGCGGAAGTTTACAATAAGTCACCGGTTATGTTTAATCCGGAACCGATAATTGAAAAAGAAACTGTTTATTCACTTTCTATGCAATTTATACAGTAGAAGATGGTAAAAACTCGACAGGATCACTTTGATTTTGAACAGATAGGCATATTGCTTATCCATTGTTAAAGTGATTACATACATGAAGTACCTAATATGCCGAAAAAAATTAATATAATATAATCTGCCATTCCTTTGGGAGAAATCGCAGTATCCAGAATGGAGTCATGCCCAGAAACAATTTTTCCGTTTCAGGAGTGTTGAAACATGAGGCTATTTCTGTGAAAATCTCTAAATCTATGTTATACAGTGTCGCAATAGGAATATTATGTAAGCTTACATTTATTCTGCCCGAATGGCTGTCTACTGTTTTTCATAAGATTACTTTTCATTCCTTCAACTTTCTCTCCCCAAGGGCAGTTCTTTCACTGCAAACCCAGCATTCTCCAATCTTTCCTATTTCTGTCTTCCTCTTAGTCTCCTCATATTATGATCCATATATCTTAATGTCGTCTACCAGCTGGTATCCTCTTCTGTCCCGAATTTTTCATCCGTTCACTATTCCTTCCAGTGCATCCTTCAGTAGGCAGTTTCTTCTCAGCCGGTGACACAGTCAATTTCTTTTTCTCTTCCTGATCAGTTTCAGCATTATTCTTTCTTCATCCACTCTTTCTGGCACAGCTTCATTTCATATACTGTCTGTCCATTTCACATGCTCCATTCTTCTCCATATCTACATTTCAAATGCTTCTAGTCGCTTCTCTTCACTTCGTTGTAATGCCCATGTTTATGCCGCAAACAATGCCACTATCCATACAAAGAACTTCATTAGTATCTTTCTCAGTTCTTTTTCAAGAGGTCCTTTTTCTATTACAAGCTTCCTTGGTAATTGCTATACTCCTTTTACTTCCTGGTAGCAGCTCATGTTACTAGTTATAGTACATTGCAAGTATTTGAAACTGTCTATTTGTCCTACTGCCTCAATTCGAATTAGGTACTACGTTTACCTTCTGTATTGCCTCTGATTGAGGTTTTGGCTGATATGTAGGACTACATCTACTGGGTGAACAATCCTTCGTGCGCCCGCGCTTTCGCGGCTTACAGGTAGTCGGCGGAACCAGCTGTTAAGGCTCTCGTCTGCATCGCGCTGAATTTCGTGTCAGGCGTTAGTGTGAGTTATACTCACGCAAGATAAGTATGTGTTCTTTAGGCGATGTAATACAGCGTGATAATTGAGTTAATATGGCTCAATTCAGGTATTCCATTCCCCAAAGAATATTCAAATATAATTCATAAATGCGTACAGAATCGGCTCGTGCTGTAATGGGATTATTTCAAGATAGATTCCCTTGTGTCCAAGTTTCAAATCGAAGTTCGAGTCAAAGAATGGTAAATAAATTTCGTTAAATTGAAAATATTCTTGATAAGAAAGTAGACAGCCACGTACAGTAACTCGCGGATTTTTTAATTGTTTATAAGTGTTTATTAGTCATCATAACTTACGCGACAAACTGCAGGTAGATTTACTGCGGACTTCCTGACACTGAGGTTATCGGCTTGACTCGCCCAAGACCCACAAACAGTGGAAGCGGGCGCGCGGAGGATTGTTCACCCAGTATTATCAGACAGTACATCTCACTTGACGATATGTGTTAGAGAAAGACCAATTGTTTGTATATATCTGAAGTCTGATTAGTGTAATATGTTACTAGGCAGCGATGTATGCAACGGAGGAGAAAAGGAACTGGCCTCCCTACTCCATTATCTCCTGGATTAGTTTTCTCATGAATAATGCCTTATTGATGTCACTTATGAGGTTCTGAACCTGTCTAAACAACAACAACAACCTTCTATTTTTTTCTTCTGATAACCATGGCCTCCGTCTTATTTGCATTTATCTTCATCCCATATTGCTCACAGTTGTCATTTAGCTACAGTAGCAGATCCCTTGGTAACATCTCCTCTCCTGCTAACAACGTCGTATCATCAGCAAATCTTATACACTTTAGTCTTCTATTTTAATAACCTGATACATAAATGATGTTTTGTCAAGATGAGATCCATGATTAGGCATGTATTACCTAACCTAATTCAAAGCCATTCTTCGGTAGGCTTATTTTGCTAGTGTCTTGCTCAATATTCCCAATATTGCGCTATATGACAGCTCATGAAGAGATTCGAGCTCAATTCTGGCAGAGTCGGTTTTATCCATTACCATTGAATGTGTTCTTTAATCTAATTCAATGCCATCTTTTCGGTTTTTTGCAGTGTCTTTCTCAATATTTCAGATATTACGAAAATAAAATATTCAACGAATCACAGGATTTTTAGCACACGTAGCCTATAAGAGTTTCTTTCTCATCAGCCCTGTTCCCAGTACAATTACGATAACGACCTATACACAAGCAGTCACGGGATTTGTATCATACGTATAAGATATCTATGAATCGATTAAATCTAATTCGTTCTAGCCATAAGAGATGCTGTAGCATAGATGATGTTAAACGAGGGAATGTTAAGAGAGTGAAACATTGATTCCATATTTTCCCTTTTATAAATGACAGTAGCTGATAGTGACGATAGTTGTAAAGGTTGTCATAGTGACCAAATATAAATTATCATAATGATGAATAGAGCAATAGTGACAGTGTTACCTATTCTACTGCCATATTAGACTAATGATGTCGACAACTGTGAGGATAATACTGCAGATGATGGTCATGATTATAGTCGTGATGGTGATCATAATAATTATGATTGTGATGGTAATTAGAATGGTTCTTATAGAGATGGTGGTTTTCATAGTTGTGATTGTTACTGTAGTTATCATGGTTGTGATTGTCAAGATGGTTGTGTTGTTGTGACAGTGAGGGTGGTTAGAATAGTTGTGATTATGGTGATGTCCCGATAATTGTGATCGTAATAGTGGTTCCGATTGTAATGGTGGTTATGATGGTTGTGATTATGATGGTTACGATAACTGTGATTGTGATGGTGGTTATTGTATTATTTGCGATGTGTTGGTGATTATAATACCTGTGACTGTGATGGTGGTTATGGTATTTGTGATTATGATAATGGTTATTTTAATTGGTTATTTTACGACGCTTTATCAACTGCTATGGTTATCTAGCGTCTGAGTGAGATGAAGGCGATAATCCCGGCGAAATGAGTCCAGGGTCCAAGCGCCGAAAGTTACCCAGCATTTGCTCTTACTGGGTTGAGAGAAATCCCCGGTGAAAACCTCAACCAGTTAACTATAATGGTTATGATAGTTGTGATTGTGATGGTACTTAGGATAGGTGTGATTGTGGTGGTTGTTATATTTGTGATTGCGTTCGTGTTTACGATATTTATGATTGTGATGGTGGTTATGATAGTTGTGACTGCGATGATGGTTACGAAGTTCGTGATTATGATGGTTGTTATGGAAGTTGTGACTGCGATGATGGTTACGAAATTTGTGATTGTGATGGTTGTTATGGAAGTTGTGACTGCGATGATGGTTACGAAATTTGTGATTGTGATGGTTGTTATGAAAGTTGTGACTATGATGATGGTTACGAAATTTGTGATTGTGATGGTTGTTGTGGAAGTTGTGACTGCGATGATGGTTACGAAATTTGTGATTGTGATGGTTTTATGAAAGTTATGACTGATGATGGTTACGAAATTTGTGATTGTGATGGTTGTTATGGAAGTTGTGACTGCGATGATGGTTACGAAATTTGTGATTGTGATGGTTGTTATGAAAGTTGTGACTGTGATGATGGTTACGGAATTTGTGATTGTGATGGTTGTTATGGAAGTTGTGACTGTGATGATGGTTACGAAATTTGTGATTGTGATGGTTGTTATGAAAGTTATGACTGTGATGATGGTTACGAAATTTATGAATGTGATGATTTATGATAATAGCAACTGTGATGGTGGTTATGATATTTATGCTTGTTATGGTGGTTACATTTGTGAATGTAATGGTGGTTATGATATTTGTGATTGTGATGGTTGTTATGGTATTTGTGATTTTAATGATGGTTATCAAATTTGTGATTTTGATGATGGTTATGATATCTGTGACTGTGATGGTAGTTATGATAGTTGTGACTGTGATGATGGTTATGATATTTGTGAGTGTGATGGTTGTTATGGTATTTGTGATTGTAACGATGGTTATGAAATTTGTGACTGTGATGATGGTTAAGAAATTTGTGAATGTGATGGTGGTTATGATAGTTGTGACTGTGCTTATGGTTATGATATTTGTGATTGTGATGATAGTATGAAATTTGTAATTGTGATTATGGTTTTGAAATTTGTGAATGTGATTGTCTATATGATAATTGTGACTGATTATGGTTATGGTATTTGTGATTGTGATGATTGTTATGAAATTTGTAAATGTGATTATGGTTATGATAGTAGCAACTGTGATGGTGCTTATGATATTTGTGATTGTGATGGTGATTATGATATTTGTGACTGTGATGTGGTTATGATATTTGTGATTGTGATTGTGGTTATGATTATGATAGTTATGACTATAATAGTGATAATGGTGGTTTTGATTGTTATAGTTAGGCCTATAAATTTGATAATAGTTTGTCGCTCATGGTGACTGTAGTGATGATGTTGATGGATACATGCCTCGACATAGGCTATTCAATCTGTTCTGAAAGCAAGAGACATTGCTACATCTTACTTAACGAAGCGTCCATCCACAGCATGGAAGGCGTCGGTTCGGTGGACATATATCACTCATGTCTCGAAGGAGGCGCCGTATACGTAATATCGCCGCGGCGCAGTGTGTAGGAGAGCCTGATGATGGACCTCATCACTTTAACAAGGTCTTTCTGCTTTGGTCTATTTGGCTCATTAAATGGCTTTTAGCGAAGCCAGCCAACCCCTACTAGTAGAAATCCGAGGGAGCCCCACCCCCTCTCCACATATACACTTCCCCCTCCTCATCGGCCGGCTACAGAGGATGGTGACCCCCCCCCCCTGCAGATAATGAACATGTTTCACCTGCGGGTCGTGTTTCACGGCCTCCCCCTCCCAACAAACGTTGCTCGCCGCCTAGAAAAGTGAGCGATGAGGAACGGCAACACTTCCCATTAGAAAAGTGAACGTGTTGTGGGATCACGAGTCGCAAGTAAGTGCGGCCCTTAATGAACGCCACGCCGCGATAAGACAGGCTGACTGGCTTTCTTCAGAGAGCGCGAGGTTAGCTTGTGGCAAAAATTAATATCGAGTAGTCAATGTGGTGTACCGTTTTGTTGCGAAAACGACATCTCTAAAACAAGAACAGTGGCATTTCAATGGAAATAAACAGTGTCAGGAATATGACTATTGCAGGAACTAATGTCAAAATTCGTAAATTCGTTGTAACATCCATCCTTACTTACGCATCTGAAATATGAGTAAACACTACAAAAACTGAACAAATCATGGAAACAACTGAAATGAATAGGCCTACCTTAAGAAAAATCGTAAAGAAAACAATATGCGAACATGTTAAAAACCAGACTGTCATTTAGCTCCAGTAGCATCTCTCTTACAGGCTGTGTGATGTACCTTGTCTCACTGTGAAAAGAGAGAGAAAGGAGATATGTTTTACTTCGTCTGTGTTGTTATGGCGATGGGGGGAGTGGAGCGATGCCGTCCATCCATCCAGTGGCGGAAGGGACTAGTTGATACATTCTGTAGCGCAAAATAAAATAACACAATATCTCTCTTCGTACTGTGTAGTTCCGTCACTGAGCTTGTTTTTCAAGATACTGAATTCCGGCAGCCTGTACAATAACAAGGTTTTGAAAGGAATCCTGAAAATTCACAACCCTCCTATAATCTCCACTTCATTTGAAGGGAATTGGTTTTATTGCTACTGAGACAAGATAAACCTTACCAGGTATAGTATCATCTCCTCTTCTGCTAACAACCGTGCCGTTACGGTTACGACCAAATGGAACTAAATACACAATGCCGCCAACATAATGGCATGACGTTGGCTTAGATGAGGGGATAGCTAAATGACATGAGGTTGTGGAATGTGACAAAGAGAGGGTGTGATGACGGGACTGATAGGTGACATGCGGTCGATTTTACCTTTTTATTTTATTGGGTTATTTTACGACGCTGTATCAACATCTAGGTTATTTAGCGTCTGAATGAAATGATAATGCCGGTGAAATAAGTCCGGGGCCCAGCACCGAAAGTTACCCAGTATTTGGTGGTATTGGGTTGAGGAAAAACCCCGGAAAAACCTCAACCAGGTAACTTGCCCCGACCGGGATTCGAACCCGGGCCACCTGGTTTCGCGGCCAGACGCGCTGACCGTTACTCCACAGGTGTGGACCATGAGGTCGAATAATGTGACAAGTTTAGGTTAGCTTAGTTGAAGGGATAGCCAAGTGACAGGAGATTTTATTATAAACTTCATTTACATACATATTTTGTAGTACAAATGCTATCATATTTTATGTGGTCGACAAAATTTATTAATTTGTACATAAGATTTCATTTGATGTTCCATGTACTAATTTAAATTATATCATATTGTACTTAATAAATAATTTGTAACTTTAAACATACACAGTTTCAATTACATATTACTCTTATGTAATAAAAATGTTATATGACGAGGTATTTTCTCTAGACCAAAAATAAAACGGCAAAGCGGTCATAAGTACGTAGTTAACGCTTTGGCAAGCATTAACCGCAAATTTACTTTCGTTCATTTCAATGATATTCCCTGAACCCACACCTTCCCCCTCCTTTATAACCTACTATAAGATCTTACTACATTTGCATTTTCTTTCAGTGTATTCAAAACAACGCCGTTATACTCCGTAAACCTTGAACTTGGCTAGTGGAGTCAATTATTTAACCCTTTCTTACCTATAGATACCATATGGCAATAATTAACTTTACAGCATTTATATACTTGTGTGTTACATATGAAGGTAAATTTTGCTGGATAACTTCTATTTCAATACATTTTCATCAATATAGTTTTGTTTCAAATGTTGCCACTCCCGTAACTTGGTCACTGAATTGGTCCTAATACATGGACTGTTTCAACATGGATTGCTTGTAAATTTAATTTGGGTTATAAAGGGTTAAGAATATAGTCGCGAATTTTACTACCACAATTTCGATTGACTTTTGTTTCACGCGGCTCGGTACGGCCCGGTGACTAATGGCCAGAGTAGTCATCGTTGCTCTACCGTACGCATTATCCAGTTGTTCCCGATACACAAAACTCCGAAAAAGAAAAATCAAACCATGTATTGAGTCCGAGTGGGATCAGAATTCACGCCCGACCACATCCTTGGATCACTACCCCTGGACTACGCAATGGCTTACATGACTTTAATATTATTCATTTATACTGTAGGCTAAGTACAAAATCGTTAATGGCATTGCCATAAAATTATATTATGTTACTCCAAACTTAGAGAAAATCCCTGCTCAATTTTAAAAGGAAAATATTTTGTGCGAGATCGTGCGTATTTGCTTATTTTCCGCACAGAACCAATACGCGGTAAGTGTGAAATACCACATTCAGTACTCCCAACGTAACACATAACAATTTCCCTCTTCTTACCGCTTAAGCGCGACATTCATTTTACTGCTTTAGGCTTTTAACATATTATTTTTAGCGACTTTTAACATAGTAATAATTATAAACTGGAAACTTACCACTGCAATTTCACCTAAATTGCAATGTTAATTATTGTTTTTAAATATTTGCAAAAATTAAGTAAAGTCTACTACTCCACGAAACTTATTGCAATCCTGATATAAGTAACATTAAGGAAGCCGTGAAAAAATCAACAAGATTCCAGATGCCGATGTTATTACTGCAATATGTTATATAAATAATATTGTTAAAATATTAAAATGAAAAATAAATCATTACATAACCTTACCGCTTGTTTTAAGTTCGCATTTATAGACTGGGGGAAAAAAAAAGACAGACGTATATCACGGCCTGCTGGAGTATAGTAAACACAGAAAACATTTTACAGCAACAATGTTGAAAGATATTTTGGTGTTCCGAAGTTGTCGTCATTAAACAGAAACCAACATGGAGATTTCATTGCAACTAATTAGAAATTCGTCTTTCAGGTATGTAATAAACGATCTTCGCACAAAATAATGTACGGTACACGAGCGGTATGTTTGTTTTCATGTTCTCGGAAATTAAAAAAGCTCAACTACGTTTCGCTTTTTCAATCTTTTCCTCTACCATGAAAACGTCAACATACAGCTCTTGTAACGAATATTAACTTACTATTCTGTTTACATTGTAAAGTAGGCGTAGCAAAAGATTCGTATGTAATTCTCAGAATCCTGAATTAATAGGTGCGTTTTTTACGTGGCGGCGAAGCTGAGTTCTTTGGACTGTGAGGCCCACTTCTGCAACCCCTGTCAGTCACTGTGTGTTACTTGCGCCTACTAATAATTTTACACTCGAGGACAGAGATTTTGTTTCCCAGGTATTTGCAAGCCACATGAAAAATCCTTTATATTCGTGAAGCACGATCCGAACCACAATGACCTTAGACCTTATACTCTGTGCAGCGGCGGAAATTTTTTTGCTGTCCATATGAAGGATATAGGCTATGTCCTGCGCCGTAGCGGCGTGATCTAAGGCGTCATGCCAGTGAACAAACAGTGAACAGTATTGTTCGTATTATACAGAGTAAGTAAAAAGTACGGAGCTATGCTTGTAACTTCTTATTTCTAATTTTATGAAGAAACTATTTATACAGGGTGTTTAAAAAATACGGGGCATAATTTCAGGTATGTATTTCCCACATGTAGACAATCAAAATAGTTCATTACAACATGTGTCCGGAAATGCTTTATTTCCGAGTTTCCGGAACGTTTTTCTTTCCGCAGGTCGTTGTCATTACAGAAGGTGTTCAAAATGTCCACCTCCTGCTTGAATACAGACCTCACATCGATGTCTCATTGACCTGCGAACACGATCCCAAACTCCAGGAGTATTGCGTATGTCCTCAGAACATGCCACAATTCGATTCCGAAGGGATTCCAAATCAGGCACCCGAGACGAATAAACCAATGATTTTAAATGGCCCCACAAGTAGAAATCGAGAGGGTTCAGATCAGGTGAGCGTGGAGGCCAAGCAATTGGGCCACCTCTACCTATCCATCGATCAGGAAACCTTCGATCCAAGTACCGGCGAGCCGTACGACTGAAGTGTGCAGGAGCGCCATCATGCAAGAAGTGAATGTGTTGACGATTGATCAGTGGAGTGTCTTCTAAAACATGAGGTATGATTCCGGTGAATTTCAATGTTGTGAAGGCCATAACTCGGAAATAAAGCATTTCCGGACACATGTTGTAATGAACTATTTTGATTGTCTACATGTGGGAAATACATACCTGAAATTATGCCCCGTATTTTTTAAACACCCTGTATAAAAGTTGTAGGGTATCGAAGAAGGAATATTTTTAACATGTTTTCAAGTACTGTACTTTTCGTTTATAAAAGTTGTGCCAATGAGTCAGGTTTTTTAAATGACAACATGTATTTCTTTCTCCATTTTTTTATTCATGAGGTCTCATTAGTAAAAAATCATATTTTTTGCCATAGTTTATAAACTATTGTTTTGTAAAACTTACCTCATTTGATGACAATGTATGTGAATTGAACAAAGGGAAATTTTAATGCTTCAGTACATCCATTTGAAGAGGCTTTGGAATTAAACAATTGCAGACAAATGCTAATAGAAACAAGTGAAGGGAGCTAATAAAAATAATTGAATAACAATATTAATATTATTTAAATTTATAATTTAAAAAGACACGTTGTAGGATATGCACCATTAAAATTAAACTGCAATAGTGGTAAAATACATGAATTTTAAAGCAAGATACCCCATTAAAACTAAAATTAGCATTGTTGTGTTGTAACACGTGTTGATTTCATTTCATACAAGATGCTCAAAATGGCTGACATTAGGCCTATGGTCAACTGGAAGGTGGGGAGTCGGTAAATGTGGGTTTTCTTCTACTGCTAATACAATATCAAGAGCTTTTCACAATCTGTAATTTGTTTTGGCTTTCCAGATTTTGGCTTATTTTTAACACTTTCAGTTTCATTGAACTTTCTTAAAATTTTAGATACCGTTGAATGAGTAATTCCTTTCTGGATGCATTCCATTAAATAAGATACAAACCTTTTCTCGGTTTTCCTTCTATCACCATAGCCGATCATTATTAATTTAGTATTTCAATTCCTTGTTTTTCTGTAAGATTTGACATGATTAATTACTTTCAGGAAGATATTGGAATGAAATAACCATTGTTATTCAATTGTTTTATTAGCTTTATTCACTTGTTTCTACTAGCTTTTGTCTGCAATTATCTAATTCGAAGCCTTCTCAAATTGATGTACAGAAGCATTAAAACTTTCCTTTGTTTTTATTTTAGTTGGTTATTTAGCGTCCGAATGAGGTGAAGGTGATAATGCCGGTGAAAAGAGTCCGGGGTCCAACACCGAAAGTTGCCCAGCATTTGCTCATATTGGGTTGAGGGAAAACCCCGGATAAAACCTCAACCAGGTAACTTGCCCCGACCGGGAATCGAACCCGGGCCACCTGGTTTCGCGGCCAGACGCGCTGACCGTTACTCCACAGGCGTTGACTCCCTTTGTTCAATGCACATACATTGTCATCAAAAGAGGTAATTTTTCCAAAACAATAGCTTATAAACGACAAAAAAAAAAATATATGATTTTGTACACATTGAGACCTGAAGAATCCAAAAATGGGAAAACAAGTACATTAAAAAAAAAGACTCTTTGGCACATCCTTAATAAATGAAGGGCATAGTATTTGAAAACATGTTCAATATTCCTTCTTTGATACTCTACAACTTTTGTATAAATAATTTCTTCATAAAATTAGAAATAAGAAAGTTACAAGCATTGCTCCATATATTTTACTCACTCTATGTAATGTATGCTACACTGTAGGTTTACCTATTTATCTGAAGATGGTTCCTTCGAACCGAAAACTTTTATCTTTTAATTCCTACGTGTAAGTAGCATCTGTGTATTCAACCACATTTGTATATTGATAAGTTTGACGGTTTACCAGTAAAATTGTAATATTATTGCACAGCTTATCGGACAAACATGGTTTTCAAAATCGTAATACGTGATATGAGAGAATCGAACTAGGCTAATCGTTTCTAGGCAATTGTTTTCATTGTTATTGTAGTTTCAATGATACGGTAATTTATTCATTAATAATATTTAGGAAAATGTTTAGCGGTACTATCGTGAAAGAACAAGAGAAGGCGTAGACAAAGTTTTGAAAGAAGCCAAATGTGTTATATCAGATTTGTTACCAACTAAATCTACATCTACATACGAAAAGGAGCATAAACTATAATAAATTTTGTAACTAACAAGTAGTATTTGTACTTTATTCATAAAGTGGTTAAAGTGATATTTTTTGCATCCATCATGTTAAAGTGTTGCTTTAGTAAGTTGATTTCAGTTATTAAAGTACAACTTTAAGAGTAAATGTTGAACAGAAAATTTTATCCAACACCTCTTAATAAATAATTGTAATAAATGAATATTATAATAATTTAGTATTACACATTTCATATATAATTTTATTATTTAGGCCTATATTCATGCTTCTGTTCTCAGGAACGAGCAGAGAAAAGTTAAAAAAAAAAAAAAATCACTCGTCGCAACTATAACGACTGACTAGGAAACAAAAGTAGAAAACACGAATATAAAATATAACTTTATAGATTACATGTGAACATAGCAACGGACTATTTTATTACAAGGTGTTGGGTAAAAATTATTTTTCAATTAATAATATGCAATACTTCAATATTTTCTATATAAGCACAATGAAGTCTTACTTCAGTCCTTAACATGCCTTACAAAATTATTACACAATTGTAGCCAAGTGCATTTCCTGATTTACTTGTATAACCAACTTTTACTCTGCTGAAAGGTATGTAATAGTCTTTTGTGCGAGATCGTGCGTATTTGCTTGTTTTCCGCACAGAACCAATACGCGGTAAGTGTGAAATACCACATTCAGTATTCCCAACGTAACACACATAACAATTTCCCTATTCTTACCGCTTAAGCGTCATATTCATTTTACTGCTTTAGGCTTTTAACATATTATTTTTAAAGACGGTCAATATAGTAATAATTATAAATTGGAAACTTACCACTGCAATTTCACCTAAATTGCACTGTTAATTATTGTTTTTAAATATTTGCAAAAATTAAGTAAACTCTACAACATCACTAAAGTTACTGCATTTGTAATGCAAGTAACATTAAGGAAGCCGTGAAAAAATCAACAAGATTAGATTCATCATAGACTGGGGGGAAAAAAAGACAGACGTATATCACGGCCTGCTGCAGTATAGTAAACAGAGAAAACATTTTATAGGAACAATGTTGAAGATAGATATATTTGTTTTCCAAATTTGCCGTCATTGAACAGAAACCAACATGGAGATTTCATTGAAACTAATTAGAAATTCCTCTTTCAGGTATGTAATAAACGATCTTCGCACAAAATAATGTACGATACACGAGCGGTATGTTTTTCTTTCATGTTCTCGGAACGTTTCGCTTTTTCAATCTTTTCTTCGAACATGAAAACGTCAACATACCGTTCTTGTAACGCATATTACTATTGTGCGAGATCGTGCATATTTACTTGGTTTCCGCACAAAACCAATCCGCGGAAAGTCTAAAATTCCACATTCAGTATTCCCAACCTCCACTAAAGTTACTGGACTCGTGATGCATGTAACATTAAGGAAGCCGTTTGTTTTAAGTTCGCATTTATAGACTGGGGGGAAAAAAAGACAGACGTATATCACGGCCTGCTGGAGTATAGTAAACACAGAAAACATTTTAAAGCAACAATGTTCAAGATAGATATTTTTGTTTTGCAAATATGCCGTCATTGAACAGAAACCAAGATGGAGATTTCATTGCAACTAATTAGAAATTCCTCTTTCAGGTATGTAATAAACGATCTTCGCACAAAATAATGTATGATACACGAGCGGTATGTTTTCTTTCAATTCTCGGAAATTAAAAAAGCTCAACTACGTTTCGCTTTTTCAAACTTTTCCTCGAACATGAAAACTTCAATATACCGCTCTTGTAACGCATAATACTATTCAATGACTTGTATTAGATTCATAAAAATTCTTATTGTGGACAAATATAGACCCTATCACGATTATACAATACTACTAAGATTTATTTCAAGTCACCCGTCCTCAAGTGAGGTTGATCACTGGGATCTGGAATTAACAAACATAAAAGATAAAGGGAAATGAAACGAGCAAAATAATTATTCGATTTGTATATGAAAACAAAAATTTAAGTGTGAACATATAAATGATAATGTAGAATTTGAAGAGAGTCCTTCAGAATTTCCATTGCAATCTTCTGAACCTCACAAAAGGGAATTTTAAAGGATTTAAGTTTATTACATGTAAATTTTGGTAAACAACCCCTCGCTCCAAATAGTAAGCCTGTAACATCCCAGTTGTAAAGCGAAATGCCATGTTTTTCCACTGGGGTATGGAAGACAAGGTAGATATTTAGCTCGCTTGTCATCATTAATCTGAAGTGCTTGATTCGTGTCTCGTTCAAAGCAAATCGTAGAGTCTAAGACCATCGCTTTCTGAGTTCTTCTATTGATGGCAATTATATCGACTCTTCTATGAGAATCATCTTCAGACACACAATGAATCTCCTCATGTACTTCCCATCCTCTGTTTCTTAGCAGGTTGGCAATTGCTGTAAGGGCACGATGGTGTCTATTGTTATGCAGTAGCTCTCCCTTCTTACAGAACCCCAGTACGTGGCCAAGTGTTTCAGTCTCGCTGCAGCCGGGATTACAAATATTATTTTGCAATTCATTGTACTGATGGTTGTTATCCAGTAAGTCTAATGTTATATCAATGTAATCAATTTGATTTATGGTTTTCATTCAAATGACTTTTCTAACTAATTAAAAAACAAATTTTCGTCTCAATGGCATGAACTAAAGAGTGCGGCAAAACATTCTCCCTATTTTAAAGTTTAAATAAAAACAGATGTATCAAAATAAGGAACCTGTATTAATACGGATGGTATCTAAACAGTGGGAAATTTAGGTTTACATGCGTTGCCATAGCGATATCAAATGACATGCGCAAAACAACAAGAATTGAATAAGACAATGAATACACGGAGTTGACATTCAATTAGTGCAAATTGTAATCTGTAACGAATTCCAACTATGCCGTGGACGGGTGAAGAACGTGCTTACGCTGTGGTATCGTTGTTGGTAAGTGGTAATTCCGTTGTCGCTGCCCAGCGTGCTTTTCGGAGACGCTTCCAGATTCTCCCTCATGAGGCAGTTCCAAATCGGAAAAGCATTAACTTGTGGGTATCGAACTTTAGAGCAAGTGGTGGTATGATTAAAAAGGGAGGAGGAAGGCCACGCAGTGTTCGAACTCCAGAAAACATCCATGCAGTAAGCCGTTCATTTCAAAAAGATCTGCTCGAAAACACGCTAGAGCTCTTCAGTTATCTGATCGGAGTGTACGTCGAATTTTGCACCATGACTTGCGATTTCATCCCTACAAGATGGTCGTTGTTCAAGAATTGTTTGAACCTAATTATGAAAATCGTGTAGGTCATATGCAAACATCCTTCAAGATGTGCCTAAAAATTCTGTGGTTCTTTTGTGATGAAGCACATTTTCACTTATCGGGATGTGTGAATTATCAACATTTCCGATATTGGAGTGGACAGAACTTCATGAAAAACCACTACATAACGACCGTGTTACTCTATGGTGCACGGTTGCAAGAATCGGGATACTTGGTCCTCACTTTTTTTTTTAAGAGGATGGTGCTACTGTGACAGTAAATTCTCAGCGGTACACTTTTATGATCAACAATTTTTTGGCACCAAGACTCAATGCGCTGCAGATTGACCAGGTATGGTTTCAGCAGCACGGAGCCATCTCTCACACAGCTCAGATTTCTCTCCAAGTCCTGAGATAGATGTTTCCCGGACGCTTAATTTCTTCACGTGGCGACGTCCTCTGGCCAGCACGATCACCAGACCTTGCACCCTGCGATTTTTTTCTATGGGGGCACCTTAAGGTTGAGATGTTCAAACATCGGCTGAGGACTTTGCCAGACCTAAGAAATGCAATACAGGAAGAAATTGGTCTTATTCCTCAAGAAATGGTAGTTAGAGTGATGCAGAATTTCGGAAGACGCATTCAACAATGCATTGCTAGTGAAGGTCATCACTTCAGAGACAGGTTATTCAAAAAATGAAAAATTCCCACTGTTAAGATACCATTCATATTAATAAAGTTTCCTTATTTTGATCCATCTGTTTTTTTATTTAAACTTTAAATTAGGGCGGATGTTTTGCCGCACTCTTTACCATAGCCTCTGAGGAAATAAAAACATTTGAAGAGTAGGCCTAAAGGGAAAAAACCTGGTAGGGCCTAAGTCACATTTTATTGTTTTTACAGGAGAGCAAATTAAGAGTTTGAAGATCATTATATTCTATTGTCTTTGGGTTAACATTCTTCAAATTTCTTAATTTAGTCAGTACAAAAATGAGGAGAGTTATATCCCAATATTAACTTAATGACTGAAATCCTTATAACGCGTCTTTCGATTCATTACCCATTATATTATACTGTTTGTTTATTTGTGCGAGATCGTGCGTATTTGCTTGTTTTCCGCACAGAACCAATACGCGGTAAGTGTGAAATACCACATTCAGTATTCCCAACGTAACACACATAACAATTTCCCTCTTCTTACCGCTTAAGCGCGACATTCGTTTTACTGCTTTAGGCTTTTAACATATAATTTTTAGAGACGTTTAACGTAGTAATAATTATAAATTGGAAACTTACCACTGCAATTTCACTTAAATTGCAATGTTAATTATTGTTTTTAAATATTTGCAAAAATTAAGTAAAGTCTACTACTCCACGAAACTTGTTGCATTCCTGATACAAGTAACAATAAGGAAGCCGTGAAAAAATCAACAAGATTCCAGATGCCGATGTTATTACTGCAATATGTTATATAAATAATATTGTTAAAATATTAACATGAAAAATAAATTATTACATAACCTTACCGTGTGTTTTAAGTTCTCATTTATAGACTGGGGGAAAAAAAAAGACAGACGTATATCACGGCCTGCTGGAGTATAGTAAACACAGAAAACATTTTACAGCAACAATGTTGAAGAAAGATTTTTGGTGTTCCGAAGTTGGCGTCATTAAACAGAAACCAACATGGAGATTTTATTGCAACTAATTAGAAATTCGTCTTTCAGGTATGTAATAAACGATCTTCGCACAAAATAATGTACGATACACGAGCGGTATGTTTGTTTTCATGTTCTCGGAAATTAAAAAAGCTCAACTACGTTTCGCTTTTTCAATCTTTTCCTCGACAATGAAAACGTCAACATACCGCTCTTGTAACGTATATTACTATTATCTCTGAAATTATTTCAGTATACGAGTAGACCTATGATAACAAGTTAAAATAAAGTACGGCTATTTCGAAAATAGACCTCCACGTTAATTCATTTATTTGGAGCTTATATGCGGATTACATCTAAGACTCATATGCTAACAGATCTGCTATGCTGCGATTCATTACAAACCCAACCCCGCACGCTGAACCACCACAAGAAAAAGACCCTCGTAATGTAATACACCGGTGCATCATTTCATCCCCCACCCCTTCACAAACACAGAATGTGTCTGCGTCTCTTGAGAAATAGCATCCTTCACCAGTGAACACTCGTTCTTTTGCTTACCTTAACCAACACGTACAGTACATGGTTGCACTTGTCACAGTAGCTCTTCCCACCTGCTTCCTTATTTATTTTATGTAGTCCCTTATTAAACATTTTTACTGCAACAACAATTTAACTTCTATCACATTGTATTCACATATCACACAGCACTGCGAAATAAGGCATGATTCTATACGCCTATAATGTGTGTGTATGTGTGCTTGCGTGTGTAAGCATATCTGTGTATGTATGGGGCCTCAAACACAATTGCTTGGCGGAGATCGGAATGTGCGGTATCCAATTTAACGATCGTACCTGATAAATTTAAGATAGTGGAACATAAGAAATAGGTTTCGAAGGTAATCCCAAAAAGACAAAGTATATGATTATGTCTCGTGACCAGAATATTGTACGAAATGGAAATATAAAAGTTGGAAATCTATCATTTGAAGAGGTGGAAAAATTCAAATATCTGGGAGCAATAGTAACAAATGAAGAGTCCACTGCAAGAATGATGGATGTCATTTGGAATACATTTTTCAGGAGAAGCAATTGAAAGTTTGAAATGCTTAGTGCTCAAAGCTTAACTGTGATTTTCCATTCATTACTGGACAATGACTATCAGTGTTAATGCCATAAATAACTCTCTGTGTACATCCTATATGTCTTAAGCTATGCATTGACAGTCTTGGTTCATTTTCGACAAGAAAGTGACATCCATCATTCTTGCAGTGGACTCTTCAAATATAAATGATACTAGGGAGGAAATTAAACACAGAATAAATATGGTAAATGCCTGTTATTATTCGGTTGGGAAGTTTTTATCATCCAGTCTTCTGTCAAAAAATCTTAAAGTTAGAATTTATAAAACAGTTATATTACCGGTTGTTCCATATGGTTGTGAAACTAGGACTCTCACTTTGAGAGAGGAACATAGGTTAAGGGTGTTTGAGAATAAGGTGCTTAGGAAAATATTTGGAGCTTAGAGGGATGAAGTTACAGGAGAATGAGAAAGTTACAACACAACACAGAACTGCACGCATTGTATTCTTCACCTGACATAATTAAGAACATTAAATCCAGACGTTTGAGATGGGCAGGGCATGTAGCACGTATGGACGAATCCAGAAATGCATATAGAGTGTTAGTTGGGAGGCCGGAGGGAAAAAGACCTTTGGGGAGGCCGGGTCGTAGATGGGAAGATAATATTAAAATGGATTTGAGGGAGGTGGGATATGATGGTAGGGACTGGATTAATCTTGCTCAGAATAGGGACCAATTGCGGGCTTATGAGGGTGGCAATGAACCTCCGGATTCCTTAAAAGTCAGTAAGTAAGTAAGTAAGTAAGGAACAGATTGTTCAGAATTGAATGTGTCATTGCAGAAAGTTACCCAAGTTACTTTTTGTTGGAACGCTAGATTTTACGAATTTCTGAATCCATACTCATAGACACACATTCTGAACAGAAATGTACTGATGTCATTGATTTTGTAAGTGTAACAAATTCTATATGAAAAACACCTGCACTACAGAAAGGCTCCTAAGTCACTGACATAAGTACTTTCCTGCATTCTCACATGAGAACGCAACAAAAGTAAGAAATTTTATAGGCCTAGTGCTTTGAAACAGATGAGGGAAAAATGTATTAAAAATGAGACATTATGGCTTTAGTGTTTGACTTTATGAAAAATCTAGTACACTTGCCAGCTATACCAGTTCAAGATATCTTCTATTTGAGGCAATTAACCGTTAATGTGTTTTCCATTCACAACTGAAAGACGGAAAAAACTCAGAGAGGGGAGAAAAGGCGCAGATGAAGTGTCAATATTTCTCATTGATTATACGCTATTCATTAATTTGTTCCAAAGGATATATCAGAATTACATCTGTTTTCTGATAACTGTTGTGGACAAAATAAGAATAACACTCTTGTAAGGACTTGTTTAGCTTTAACTGATCTGAATCGGTTTGACAAAATTCTCCACTTTTATCCACTGAGAGGACAAACGTTCTTGCCATGTGATCGGAAGTTTGGGATGATAAAACGTGCTCTTAAGAGAGACAGAATTTACACACCCTATGAATATTGTGAGGTTATTGTTTCATTTTCAAAGAATGGTGCACTTTCATTGCAAATAGTTGAGACAAGTGAATGGGTTATTTATGAAAGGGCCTAAGACACCAATTTTGTGAAAATGAGTTTGTAACGTAATACTGCTCTTTGGGTGTAGGTACATCGATTTAGATATGAAGAGGACAAAGTTTCACACTCTATAATGCTTAGTAGAATTTATGATACAATTCTTTTTTCAGCCTTAATTTAAACATTTCGGCCAGTAAGCAGTTTTTCTTAAACTGCTAACAATTTAGTATTCAAGACTTAGGCCCTTTCATAAATAACCCATTCAAGTGATGTTAAGGAATTGATAAGAATATGACTGTATATCTAGAAATGTCACGTGCTTCTAGAGACAAAACAACGCTCCAGTGTATTCCAGTTTAGTTATTTGGAATACTCGTCCAAAAAGAAAAGGGTCTTGTAACAAGATCTTGGATTAGTGGAATGGTAGAGCACCCCTTTCGTCTGTCTCAGCCAGGAAGAGTTCCACACACATTTCCTATTCAAGCATTGTATCCAAGTGTTAAAATTCCGATAAAACTGAGAAAGATACAGGATATTAATAAAGTCCTTGATATAACCCTGAGTTATACAGGTGTTACAAATACCTCTGTTCCTCTCTCATAGTGAGAGTCCAAGTTTCACAACCATACAGAAGAACCGATAGGCCTAAAATAACTGTTTTATAAATTCTAACTTTTAGATTTTTTGACAGCAGACTGGATGACAAAAGCTTCTCAACCGAATAATAACAGGCATTTTCCATATTTATTCTGTGTTTAATTTCCTCTCGAGAAATTAAACTAGTACGAAATGAAAATATAAGAATTGGAAATTTATCCTTTGAAGAGGTGGAAAAATTTAATTACCTTATAGCAACAGTAGTCTAATTAATACAAAAGACACTCGAGAGGAAATTAAACGCAGATTAAATATGGGAAATGCCTGCTATTAATTGAATTGGTGTTACAAACTTTCAGGGATAACGGTGAAGGGTGCACGTATCAATTTGAGATAAGGAACCATGGTCCGAAAATAGTTGTGTGGAAATGGAATTGTTATTTGGCACCATGTGCCCTCTTTCTCTTAACTTTTGCAACAGTCGTGGAAAAATGGTATGGGCCGGATGTCTCCTACGTGGGTACTTCTCCCGATACAATCTGTGAGGTTGTCTACTGTTCCCATTGGTTCATCCGTATTCGAAAATCAGGTCTGCTTATTCCGCTCTCGTGTACTCCTCCATTTCACTAGAACTGATCGACTGTACAAGTTGCAGTGTCCAGAAGCTCAGTCGGTAGAGCATTCGTGCGCTAAGCGAAGGGTCACGGGATTGATACCTGGTCGCGGAACAATTTTTCCCTTGAAGTTATTCAAACCTGCTTCACAGGGAGCTTCTACCTGAAAGCCAGATTTGCATAGTATTGCTAACTATTTGTTACTCTGTAATTTTCCATTTATAGCTATAATTTACATCTTTTGGTTATGATATCCATATCCATCTACTATTCATTTTTTTACTTTGTATTTTTCATTTATATCTGTATCTGTGTCTTCTATTTTCGTAGTATGTGTCCTTTTTTTCATTTTTCATTAGTATTTACACTTGTATCTTGCATTTGTAGGCCTATCTGTTTTATCTCTTTTTTTTTTTCATGTTATCTCCAATTTCATGTTCTAAGCAAATATTTGCAGCTACTGTCTGTTATAATTGGGGCTTTGCTCTGTTATAGACATAAATAATAAATAAATATTTGTAACTCTTTAAATCCCGAAAAGACAAAGTATATGATTATGTCTCGTGACGAGAATATTGTACGAAATGGAAATATAAAAATTGGAAATTTATCTTTTGAAGAGGTGGAGAAGTTCAAATATCTTGGAGCAAGAGTAACAAATATAAATGATACTCGGGAGGAAATTAAACACAGAATAAATATGGGAAATGCCTGTTATTATTCGGTTGAGAAGCTTTTATCATCCAGTCTGCTGTCAAAAAATCTGAAATTTAGAATTTATAAAACAGTTATATTACCAGTTGTTCTTTATGGTTGAGAAACTTGGACTCTCACTTTGAGAGAGGAACATAGGTTAAGGGTGTTTGAGAATAAGGTGCTTAGGAAAATATTTGGGACTAAGAGGGATGAAGTTACAGGAGAATGGAGAAAGTTACACAAAGCAGAACTGCAGGCATTGTATTTTTCACCTGACATAATTAGGAACGTTAAATCCAGACGTTTGAGATGGGCAGGACATGTAGCACGTATGGGCGAATCCAGAAATGCATATAGAGTGTTAGTTGGGATGTCGGAGGGGAAAAATACCTTTAGGGAGACCGAGACGTAGATGGGAAGATGTACTGAAATGGATTTGAGGGAGGTGGGATATGATGATAGAGAATGGATTAATCTTGCTCAGGATGGGGACCAATGGCGGGCTTATGTGAGGGCGGCAATGAACTTCCAGGTTCCTTAAAAGCCAGAAAGTAAGTAAGTATTTAAGTAAGTAAAGGTTACATTTAAGCCTAGTACTATGCAATATCTACGAAGCAGTTGCTTTCGAGATATTTAATGTTGAATCTAATTAACGGAGAGAAGAATGTTTTCTCTTTGACCATTAGAGCTTCAAATCGTTATCAGTGGACGGTCTATTAGATCATTTTATGTGTCTGGCATGTTCATATTCTCTTAATTTCGCTTCTGTTCTGCTCATACCGTAGTTGACTGAGAAACAGGTGATCGATTTGGATCATTATCGTTAAAAAGTGTGCGTACTTCTGCTTGTGTACGTCTTCTGTCACCAAATCCTATCATCATTAGGGTTTTAATTCTATTACTTCATGTTAAGAACATCTTGTTTTGTGTTGATTTCATCAATAAAACTGCTTTCATAACACGAGGACAAAATTGATATAAACAATAAAACTGTTACCATAGTAACCACAACCATAATGCTTCTATAAGAAAGCAAATGAAACACTGGATAAAAACTGAGCTCTTTCAGATGATATTAATAGATATTTATTCATATCTGTATCTGTGTCTTTTATTTTCGTAGTATGTATTTGTCCGTTTTTTTTAATGTTTTATTTGTATTTACACTTGTATCTTGCATTTGTATCTGTTTTATCTCTTTTTTTCCTTTCATCTCCAATTTTATGTTCTAAGCAAATATCTGTAGCTACTGTCTGTTGTAATTGGGGCTTTGCTCTATTATAGACATAAATAATAAATACATATTTATGACAGTTTATTTGAGAATACAGTAAGATGCAGGAATGAAAAATCATTAAGTTGATCCTTGATAAGAAATCCGAGCGCACTTCGCACTTGACTGAGGTGCAGGAACGCAAATTAATAAACAGTGTCTTGATAAGATCTCCGCACCATGTTCAGGGCACTTCTGATTCGCAAATCAATAACCCCTGATAAGATTGGAGCGCATCGTGTTCAGGGGACTGCGGCCAGGCTCTCAAGCCTCTACTCATTCGCTCCTATTAGACCTCTAGAACATTAGCCGGTATGGAGTGTTGTCAGGGAGGGATAAAACCCCCGTGGGGAAAAGCTTTCCCCTTCTCCGCTCTCTTTTTCATCCCGCTCGCTCTCCGCCGCCATCTCAACAGTGGTACTTGCAGGCTCCCCCCACCCCGCTCTAACTGTCATTTTCCACGTAACCAACCCGATAAAGCTCACCGCCCACTCGCGCGCCATTACCTCCAAATGTAATTTTTAAACAAGAAGAAGGATGGTCATTTCTATGCCGGCCGGAGCTACTAATGCCAACGCCGGCGCCATCTAGGAGGGATTACGAGTCGCACAGTTCTCGGCGGCAGTCACTCCTTCCAAGAAGACCCGACTTCAAACTTACAGGAGTTGGATGTTGACCCCTTCATGAATTAAGTTAGAGCTTTTCAGATTCCAAGTTTTCACGGTTAAATGGGTTGTGAAGAACCAGTGGCGTACACGGAATTTTATCAAGAAAGAGGAGGGGGGTAATTATTAAAATTGTTTACGATTTACATTAAGGCGACACTCAACTTAAAAATTGCAGAGAAAGTGTCATAGAAATGAAAAATTAAATTTCTACACTAATTTACGTGACAGAACTAAATCAATACGCAGAATTCTTCCCCTATTCATTGAGAAGTCACAGTCAAATGCACAAAGCCAAAAAAATAAAAAATGATTGATTAAAAATAGAAATATTTTTTATTTTGAAAAGTATTGGATCTAATGAGCTGAGATTTTGCATGTTACTTTCCATGTGTATATTAAAATTTTTCTCCAAATTTGAAAAATATTGGTGAAATAGGAAAAAAGTTCCAAAATATAGTTCAGTGTCCCCTTAACGGTGTTATAATTTTGTGTATTACTATTATTATATTATGGTATATTTATTAATATTTCATATATTGCAATGATGTCAAAGCAAGCGCATTTTTCTGACACTGACGTCGTGCGCGGGCATCAAGCGCTAGGTATGCTAGGAGGAATAAGCAGCCTGTTTGATTAAGAAAACAGTGGTGCACAAACTTCAAACGGAACGTGAAATTTTATGTCGTTATTTTTATATGGCTTCTTTCTGTTTGTTATTTCCTATATTGCCTGTAAAACAAAAGTACTAACACCTATTTCTTAGCCTAATATTGCAGTTGTATTTTAAATGTTAATAACATAATAAAGGGTTAAGAAGGAATATTCACACAAATTCCATAATAACTACAACTATACTGTACTAAGTGAATTAAACACATCATTCATAAAGAAAGTGTTATCCCAAAGAAAGACACTGAATATGACATGATAAGTTGAAATTGATATTGATGGTATCTTTAGCCTTATAAAAGTAATTTAAAAAATGTTATAGTACACAGCAAAGTTGTCTAGGTATATGTTTTAACTAACTAACATTACATAATAAAACTCTTATCGCATTATGCTTTTAGGTGATATTGGTGCGCAACTTTCTGTTATCAGAATATTAAAAGGTAAAGGTATCCCCGTAACATGCCATGAAGGCACTTGGGGGGGTATGGAGGTAGAGCCCCATGCTTTCCATGACCTCGGCACTAGAATGAGGTGGTGTGGTCGGCACCACGCTCTGACCGCCTTTTACCCCCGGGAAAGATCCGTTACTCAATTTTATAGGAGGCTGAGTGAACCTCGGGGCCGTTCTGAAAGTTTGGCAACGACAAAAAATCCTATCACCACCTGGGATCGAACCCCGGACCTTCCAGTCCGTAGCCAGCCGCTCTACCAACTGAGCTACCCGGCCGCCGTTACTGTACATTTACTATACTGTACATTTTCTATATTTTTAATGCATTTAAAATAAACCACACATAAATTATATTTAAAAAAAAAAAGAACGGCTGTACAGATTAAAAATATATAATCACCTCACACAAATATTTGCTGAGAATCTTATTCTCCAGCAATACGCATGTTTTCAAGAAGTCGTAAAGTTTTCTCCCCTACCGATTCCATCTTTTATGTCACTTAGCAAAGATGTTTGAACAGTATAACCCTCAGTGCTCAGGTCACTTCGGGGTTTACCAGCGAAAGAAAGGGGATGAGGGAAGTATAAAAGCAAGTCTCCAGGTCCCGTTACTGTTGTCGCTTGCACGCACAAGTCACGCGTACTTTGAAGTCTCTAATCCCTTCTCACACCCCTCTTTTTGAAACAATACCCAGGCGGTTTTTCCCGATCTCTGAAAGAAAGTAGAGACAGTCCTTTTGAAATAAGTTGTTTTAAGTTTGCTCCAATCACTTCAGTAGAAGTAGAAAAATCTTTTTCCACCATGAAAAACGTTCTCTCTGACAGGCGGCTCACTATGACAGTTGATAACTTAAAAAGCATCTTGTTGTGACATGTAACCATGGAAAGTGAGTACCGTGTGGGATAGTTTATTAAGTATTTGTTTATTTTACGTCTGTTTCCATTAATAACAAATGCTTATTTCACTTCCTATTTTTACTATTTTTATTACCTATATACCTGTATATTTTAACCAAAATAAATTCCTAAACATCCGGGCTCTATTTATAACTCTTTGAGAATACAGTAAGATCCAGGAATGAAAAATCATTAAGTTTGTCCCCTGATCAAAAATTCGAGTACATTATCGGTGTTACAATTTTGTGTATTATGGTATATTTATTAATAATTATAATATTAATAATAATATTAATATTTTATATATTATATTAAATATGAAGGAGAAAATCCACAAATAATTACGGAAAGCACGGGAATTTTATTCTAAGCAAGTAGGCTAAGTAGATAGGTTTGGAAGTAAATCTCAAAAAGACAAAATGTATGATTTTGTCAAGCGACAAGAACTAGCACGGAAAGAAAATACAGTAAAACCTCGTTAATACGCTCCCGCTTATAACGCTGTCCCGTTCATTACACTCTTTTTATACAGTCCCTTAACATTTAATATATAATCCTGCATAATTTTACCTTATTGTACAGTTTCCAAAAACCCCTTTTAATGCTTTTTTTTTTCGGATCGGAAATGAGTAAAAAATTCCGTATAAATTCCGAGACATGTTTTAAAAGCATGGTGAAGAAACATGTAGCTCTGACTGTACTGAGGATCATAGAACCGCGAACGCAAAAAGGAAATTTCACTATCGGAAGTTTTATTTATAGTCCGACCATCGGATCTGTGCCCCCCTAAGATATGCGAATTGAACCTTAATTCCTTTTCAGCCTCGGCAATTCATTTCTCTCCATGTATTCCTATTTCTCTCTTTTCTATCTCTCTCTCTTTCTCTCCCCCACTCTCACAATTTTGAGGCTTCTTGCGGGACAGTTTATTTGCACTTGCAGTCCAGTGTTGTCAACTCAACATGAATACTGTAGCACGGAGTGGTGAAAGAAATATTATTAAACAAGTAATAGCATTTTGCATAAGTCAATCAGCGTCATTAGACCTCCTTAAATTAAATTATGAATAAGTAATAATTAACCTTACAGTATTATAAGCAATGTTTGATGAAAGTTTGGCAACATCCCTATTCGGCAAGGTTCGTGGCCTGCTGTTTGACGTAGTGGGAGAGCAACGGGTGGAAAGGGGTGAGTAGAGGCGTTAACTTTTCCAAGAACGACGACAGCGCTGAAGGGGCATAGATCCGATGGTCTGACAATACCAGTACTTTCCTTCGTATGAAAGGATTTTAAGGCTCAAAAGTCTCCCTGTCAATATATTCCTGTCATTTCTGTAAAATTTAGTCATTATTTGAATTCTGTGGAGTGTGCAGTAAGTTTTTTTTAGCACAAAATGGCAAAGCTGATATCTCTGTCTATAAGTGAACAATTACACTAGTGTTGCACGTTGTGGTGTATCAAGTGAAGTTACCTGCAGTTAGGCCTATTTAAATCTAAAAAAAAAAATGTCTTCATCCATAATAGTAGCAGGCCTACTGTACAGGACTGGTAACTGTGTCCGCGGTCTTTTTGGTGAGGAAAAGGTTTTCTGAGGGAAGCGAAGAGGGAGGGGGGAGTTGAGCTTATTGGTAAACGTACTATTATGCGTGCAAGAAACATTTCCTCTTACCTTGTCTTCGCCTAGGCTTGCAGTGGGATGCAGACGGAGTCGCGTTTCACTCGGATTCTTCAGAAGATGAACTGCCATTTTCACTATCGCTGCCCCCGGCTTCACTATCACTATCAGTGTTCAAGTTGATTGATATTTGGTCAATTACATCTGGAACTACTCCGTCCTTTTCCCAGTATTCTGCTTCTAAATTGGCGACGTGGTGGCAGAAACCTGCCCAATCTTGTCGTGTTACCTTCTGTATTGCGTTCTTCGTAGTTTCGCGCAGCTTTGTTAAAGACAAATCTCCTGTAACATTCGTGTCCCTTACAATTCTCTTGATTTTCGACCATGCGAGTTCGATGGCATTTAGATCACACATATATGGAGGAAGACGTATCACAACATGTCCACTACCTGACAACATGTTATCTATTCTATACGTCTTCTCCTTTGGTTTCAGTGGAAGAATCATTTTATAAAGGTCGTTCTTACGCATTGTCTCATTGCACTCGACTTCTTTCTTTCTCAGCCACTCTATCATGTCCCCTTTGAGGGCATAGGGTGATGGCGCTTTATCAACCTGAATACAATGGTATGGTGCATTGTCTAAAACGACAACAGAATTTGGCTGAAGATTTGGCATAAGTTGATTAACTACCCATTTTTGAAAATTGCCGCTATTCATTTGCCCATGGTAGTCTCCTGTTGTAGAGCCAGCTTTGTATATTAGTTCTGCACCGGCAAGAAAACCCCTTGCGCCCCCGGCATGTAGTATTATCAGTCTGTTCCCCGAATTCATATTGTCCTGAACTCCCATTACGTCATCACTTTGCCAACATCTTCGGTGAGTTAGATTGCTATCGACCCACGTCTCGTCTACGTACACAATTTCACGTCCTTCTTCTCGATACTTCTTCATTTTACGCAGATAGTTTGCCCTCCAATCTATAATATCCGGTCTTTCTACCAAGATTTTTCGTTTTGACTGGCATTTCCTCCATCTAAACCCCATGCTTTTCACGACTCTGTTTAGTGATTTTCTGCCCCAAGGAAAATTGATTTTTTCTTTAATTACCGTCAAAAGTTTAGGTATTGTCGGCACTCTCTTTTCTTGAATATAAAAGTCTTGTATTGTATTTCTTATAACACACTTGTCGAAGTCGTCTACATGCAGTATATTACGAGATATTATTCGTCTCTTCTTTCCTGGTGATTTCAGAAGTCTATCCGGACTGTTTTCTTTTCTTATCTTATGTTCCTTCCTAATCTTCTTTATTGTACTATACCCTACTCCAGTGTATTCGGCTGCTCTTTCAGTTGATTTATTTAAGGGAATCCTCAAATGTTTTTGCACTCTTTCCTCATCGCACTTCTCTATGATGTTAGCTATTATTTCTCTTGCTTCACTATGAATAGTTGTGTTTGCCTTTCTTTTAGCCACACTAAACGAAAGTGTTTAAGACTATCGTTCTTGCTAATATCACTGCTCTATAATCTCGCACTATTATTCCTATACTATAGCTATACACATCCTATACTATTTTATCACTACACTACACTACACTATACTAATCCTATACTAGATATACGCACTACACTGAATTACACAGATTTACTGTAATTACTGTATAAGGAAGTTCTGAATTGAACAATGTAAAGAATACTGTAAACTCAAGTTGACTGCACTCTCGCAATATATATTCAGAACTGGTAGTTGTCTGTCAATGTCATAGAAAGGCCACCCCCATCCAGAACCTTTAGTACCTACCCTCTTCCCCGCGGTTGCGGCAGACCCCTCTCACACGGACACAGTTACTAGTCCTCCACAGTACATACAAACATACGATAAACAACAATGAAATATTTTGTGTAAAAAAAGCTCTTAATTGCATTTTGCGCCAACTAATTACAATATAATATCCTATGTTTCTTAGGAAGTGGTCCAAAAATTGCTTTTCTTATTTCAAAAATCATTTCCCGTCTATAGCGCTGTCCCGCTTGTAACGCTTTAAGGCCATAGTCGCTTGTCGAGCGTATTAACGGGATTGTACTGTATAAGAATTGGAAATTTATCCTTTGAAGAAGTGGAAAAATTTAAGTACCTTAAAGCAACAGTAGTCTAACAAAATATAAAAGACACTCGAGAGGAAATTAAACGCAGAACAAATATGGGAAATACCTGCTTTATTCAATTGAGAAGCTTTTACCATCCAGTCTGCTCTCGAAAAACCTGCAAGTTAGAGTTAATAAAACAGTTAGGCCTAGGCCTATAGGCCCTATTATCGGCTGTTCTGTATGGTTGTGAAACTTGGACTCTCACTTTGAGAGAGAAACAGAGGTTAAGGGTATTCGAGAATAAGGTGCTTAGAAAAATATTTGAGGCTAAGAGAGATGAAGTTATTTGAGAATGGAGAAGGTTATACATCACTGACATCACGGAGGTTTATGATAATGGGGTCTATAACGCCATCAAAAATAATTCGCGTTTCATAATTAATCATTTTCAATTTATATTTAACATTTTCACAAAGAGAACGCTAATTCTTTTCATTTGAGAATATTAATTCCTAGACAAATGCAGAGCTTTCCAAATTAGTAGGCTCACTTGCAGTGTGTATGATTATTAGAAGCTGTCCCTTTGATACCGTCGCTGAGTCGTCATTTCAAGACTTGCTGTGCAGGTGATAGGCCTATGACAACGTATGCCTATAACTCATCGGAATACACAACACTTCTTCTCTCAGCTCGATCATTAAAAATTCACCTTTGGTAGTTTATCCTCTTTTGCCTAATATCGTATTTTTCAATTAATAACTTAGTCGTTTTCGTTTTCTTTCGAGAAATTCCCAGTTTTTAACATTGTTCTAACACTAGTATTGCCCCCAGTAAAGTCAATTGCGTATTACAGTTTAATTCTTAACGCAGTGACTGTTTTTTTTCCTTGGTTATTTAACGACGGTGTATCAACTACGAGGTTATTTAGCGTCGATGGGATTAGTAATAGCGAACCTCCGGGTTTCTTAAACGTTTTTTGTTATTGGCGAGATGAGGCCGAAGATTCGATGTAAATTACCTGACATTTGCCTTACGGTTCGGGTAAACATCGGAAAAAACCCAACCAGGTAATCAGCCCAAGCGGGAATCGAACCCGCGCCCGAACGCAACTCCGGATCGGCAGGCAAGCGCCTTAGCCGACAGAGCTATGCCGGTGGCTCCAGTGACTGTTGCAACGTGTTTTTCGGACATGCAAAAATCATACACTCTATTTTATACTACACTTTAATCAAATGCGTCCAGTTTCTAGACAACTTTTTATTTATTTTCTTCCTGTCCGGCATTTTAAAAAATATACCGTTGTCAGACACTATATTCCTCGTTTGTGTCACAATTTTTTTACACTACTACGGGACAAGCTCGTAGCCATTGCTTTGTGTAGAGGAATTTTAATCGCGTGAGAAGTTTCTTTGAACATAAACACCAATATATTGTTTATAATTTCTTTGGTTTGAATATGAATCTTCTTTCCTTTTAATTTTGAAATAACTGAAGCCATTTTCTTAAGAATTGCAATTTATAGGCCTAACTTTAACTCTACAAATAAATATATATATATATATATATATATATATATATATATATATATATATATAAAGCAATTCACTACTGTAACAGAAAGCGAGCGTGACAAAGAGAAATATTTTGCAAATGGCTTCACACCTGACCAGGAACCGCTACTTGCCACTCAAATATCAAAGGTCGCTGGGCTTTCAGATTTTTCGCGTGGGCTGTACCTGATTGAGATTTTTCCGGGGTTTTCTGTCAACACATCAAGAGCAAATGCTGGATAACTTTCGGCGCTAGATCCTGAACTCATTTCGTTGGCATTATCACTTTCATCTCATTCAGATGCTAGATAACCGTAACAGTTGACAAAGCTCTGTAAAATAACCAATTAAAAAGGCACTGGAAATAATTAAACACAAGCAAAAGCAATCCTTGTGGTAGTCAAACATGTTTGGTTCTTATCTAATTCATCAATATGGAAACCTTGACGCTATCCATAGCTTACTTCTTTTGTTTATATGCAGACGGCCATGCTTTTATCAATGTGACACAACGGAAGGAAACGCAGCAGATTGTTAAAAATGTGACTGCTGGGATACCCAGTGCAATAAGCTACAAATGCTTTTATTATTCCTGAGCCACATGATTTATAATTTACAATGATCCTCTTCACCTGCACGAGCCATTAGAGTCGTTGGAGAAACAGTGTGTCGTTGCCCAGTTCGCAATATGGATTGGACAACTAATTCAAAACTTTTACGATTTCATGGAAATCTCACTCAATTAGGCAGTTTAAATATATTATGACTCTAAATGTGGGGGATTTAAAAAGTCAGCTACGCAGATTTCGCTTGTTCGATCCGAACCTACTTGTACAAATTTCATTATCAGAATGGATATAAGGGAAAAATGCTTTGACCGAACAGCGGCGCAAAATAAAATTCGCGAGTGAGTTGCTGCTGTATTGCATTGCAACGAATGAAAACGTTTAGCCCTTAATGATGATGGATTCGTTTGTGTAATTGAGTATTATACGATGATTTTACAATAAGAAATAATTACCCATAATGCAGAATAATTTGTCTCTCCAGAGATTTCTTAACCGGAGTAAAGTTTACACAGATCAATTCAAAGAAATTCCAGACTTTATAAGAACCACAAAAAAAAAAAAAAAAAAAAAAAAGCGGGCCCAGTATGGTGCCATTTCAAATATAGCAGCAATCATAACCCTAAGCGAGATTCGAACCTCGATTCTTATCAATATTGAAAGCATGTCGTACACATCACTAGGGACTGGATTAATCTTGCTCAGAATAGGCACAGATGACGGGCTTATGTGAGGACGGCAATGAACCTCCGGGTTTCTTAAAAGCTTTTTGTAACATTTGTAACATTGTCAGTATCAGACTTTGTATTATTCACCCGACATAATTAGAAACATTGAATCCAGACGTTTGAGATGGACAGGGCATGTAGTACGTATGGGCGAATCCAGAAATCCATGTAGAGTGTTAGTTGGGAGGCCCGAGGGAAAAAGATCTTTGGGGAGGCTAAGACGTAGATGGGAGGATAATATTAAAATGGATTTGTGGGAGGTGGGATATGATGATAGAGACTGAATTCATCTTGCACAGGATAGGGACCGATGACGGGCTTATATGAGGGCGGCAATGAACCTCCAGGTTTCTTAAAAACCAGTAAGTAAGTAAGTCAGTATCACACTTCCAAGTAATTTATGAAATTTTAATTTAGTTTTAAAAAATTAGAAATAATAATAATAACAATAATAACAATAATAATAATAATAATAATAATATTAATAATAATAATAATAATAATAATAATAATAATAATAATAATAAAACATATCGTTTAACAAAAGGGTAGGTTATTTCAAAAGTGATCATGACGAAATCTTTTAAAAAGGTACAGATATACAAAAAAAAAAAAAAAAAAATTATGTGATGAACATGAGTGGGTCCGACAAGCTCCTTTACATTCATTAAAGTAGGAATGTCACCATACTATTAGCATTTAATATTTCCTTTCTTCATAATACCGAACTTATCGGCTCGTTTCCTTAAATAAATAACTAAATGAGTAAGTAAATAAATAAGTAAGTAAATAAGTATATAAATAACTACATAAATAAATACCTAAATACATAAATAAATAAATACATACATACATACATACATACATACATACATACATACATACATACATACATACATAAATACATAAATAAATAAATACATACAGAAATAAATAAATACATACATAAATAAATAAATACATACATAAATAAATACATATATAAATAAATAAATACATAAATAAATAAATACATAAATAAATAAATACAAATAAATACACAAATAATAAACACATAAATAAATAAATAAATAAACAAATAAATAAATAAATGCATAAATAAATACATAAATACATACATAAATTAATAAATACATAGGCTATATCAGCTTAGGAGAAAATACACAAACGATTAGGGAAAACACGGAAATTTTACTTGAAGCAAGTAGAGCGATCGGTTTGGAAGTAAATCCCGAAAAGACAAAGTATATGATTATGTCTCGTGACCAGAATATTGTACGAAATGGAAATATAAAAATAGGAGATTTATCCTTCGAAGAGGTGGAAAAATTCAAATATCTTGGAGCAACAGTAACAAATATAAATGACACTCGGGAGGATATTAAACGCAGAATAAATATGGGAAATACGTGTTATTATTCGGTTGAGAAGCTCTTATCTTCCAGTCTGCTGTCCAAAAATCTGAAAGTTAGAATTTATAAAACAGTTATATTACCGGTTCTTCTGTATGGTTGTGAAACTTGGACTCTCACTCTGAGAGAGGAACATAGGTTAAGGGTGTTTGAGAATAAGGTGCTTAGGAAAATATTTGGGGCTAAGCGGGATGAAGTTACAGGAGAATGGAGAAAGTTACACAACACAGAACCACACGCATTGTATTCTTCACCTGACATAATTAGGAACATTAAATCCAGACGTTTGAGATGGGCAGGGCATGTAGCACGTATGGGCGAATCCAGAAATGCATATAGAGTGTTAGTTGGGAGACCGGAGGGAAAAAGACCTTTAGGGAGGCCGAGACGTAGATGGGAGGATAATATTAAAATGGTTTTGAGGGAGGTGGGGTATGATGATAGAGACTGGATTAATCTTGCACAGGATAGGGACCGCTGGCGGGCTTATGTGAGGGCGGCAACGAACCTTCGGGTTCCTTAAAAGCCATTTGTAAGTAAGTAAGTAAGTATAAACAAATAAATAAAATAATTAATAAATAAATTGAATTACTCCCGAACCCCTCAAATAAGAGACTGCCGATTCATTTTTTACAAATAAACGAAAATCCGATTATTGACTAAAAGTGACGAAAATTTCATCCGTCAGCCCTCTTTTAAGAAGAGGCCTAAATGCTGCGAAACTTAGGCGCTGCATCCTGGACTCATTCGCTGGCATTATCACTTCCATCTTGTTCAGACGCTAGATGACCTTTGCAGTAGATAGCGTCGTAATATAACACAAGAACACACCCCATCAAGACAATAATAGGAAACTGAAAGGTGGCATGGGACTTCATTAGAATTCAGAAGGTAATGGTCACCAGATCGAAAACAGTCAATTAAAGTAAAATACTAGGACATTAGAAAAGTAATGGCAACATAGTTACTGTTTCACACTAAATGTATTTAGATTACTTTTCACAATATATAGGCTACTTCAAATAATTTATAGTCTTCTGCCATGTCAACAATACGTTGAAAGACGGAATTCTTGGAAGACGGCGGACTCCATCTGCAGCAGCATTTCTGGATCTCTCTCTCACTGATCAATGCCTTGCTTTCACTCAACTTGCAATAGTTCAGTATGATAGGATTTCTCTCCTACAGGCTTCTTTAATGTCTTAAAGCACTGAGTTGCATGTTTTCCTCTTGAAACTTGGATTCTTATCTTTGCTCGTACATTTAGGGCTGTATTGTTCACTACAAATCAGAAACAGTCACTGTATTTACAAAATATGGCTACTTCGAGATTTTGCAAATTTATTAAACAATCGCTGCTATATTACGTAGTACAAGATTTCAATGGTCACTACTAGGGGCAACAGCGAATAGGGATTACAAAGAATGGACACTGAGCGAATTTTCCTGTGTTTTGTTTCTCTATGCGCCGACGTTTAGATCCACTTTCAAGCGCTAGAGGTTAGTGTAATCGAGCATACGCTAAGATAATAATTGAGAATAGAGTTGAGACATAGGATCCAAACATCGCCTACCTTATTGCATAATCCAGTAACGCTTTGCTTGAAATAAATTCAAATTAACAGCTTTTCCTTATTTCACAGTGACAAACTAGATGTAACAATAATAATAATAATAATAATAATAATAATAATAATAATAATAATAATAATAATAATTCATATTTTGTATGTAATAAAGTATATTATAAAATAATACAGAGTGTAACAAAAGTTTCAGGTACAGTGAAAATTTTAGTTTTTTTTTTTTTTTTATCAAATATTTGGTGGTAAATATCACATTTTCAACCAAATTATTAATAAAGGATTGCATCACACCACAATTAAGTAGTTCCAACTCCTACACCATAAAATTTGGTCATGGTTCCTGAGAAAATGGAAACTAAACAAGAGAATAATTTTAACTTACTGTTACAGAAACTTCTGTTATACTCTGTACAGCCTAATACATTATAAAATTATGTATCAAATTCGTTTAATATTTGTATACAATATTGTGACAGCCACGTGAGATTCGATCTCACGACCGGCAGAAGAAGGGCTAGATCGGCCGTGGTTCGGCGCAAGTTGCGCGCGCATCTGCTTCCTGGGGCATGTGCTGAGGAGAGGAGAGGGACCGCGGCAGAGAGGGGAGAAATCCAGAGAATTCGAGAGAGCCATCTCTGGACATCCGTGGAAATTTCTAGCATCGTAGAAATTTCTCGTAACTATGGTTTGGTTATAAATTACGACACGCGAGTGAACTTGAGCAGTGTTGTTGTAGTCGTTGGACAGCAAGCCAGTCTTGTGTAGCCAGCTTCGAGACCGGAGTTCGACTTGAGTGTGTCCGCAGCTGTGTGAGCATCTGAAGCTCTGAGTTCGAGTGCAGTGAACCGCAGTTGGGGGACCTGAGTTCGAAGTTCAGTGGACTGTCTCTGAAGGTCTGGGGTTCGAGATACTGTGAACTCGAGTGACTGAGCTAAAAGAACTAGCCAAGGCAAACGAACTGTGAACTGAGAACTGACAGTTCTGATTTGTAAATAGTGCTTTGTGAACATTAGTTAAAATTAGCAGTACATTGTTGTTCTCAATAATCCAAGTAAATTGTCATTGTCGTCTGTGGAGTGCAATAACGAATACCGTGTTACTGTGTGGAGTGGAAATCCCATTGTTGACGGGAGTAGAATTAAATTGTAGAAAGTGATTATTATTGTTGTTTTGAATAGAAGTTACATTTTTGATTGTAATAAAGTTACAATATAATATAGGTATATGGTTTTACTTCTCATAGGAGTTTTGTTTTTCCATTTTCAGCGTTATCAAATCATTACATATTTTAATTGTTGTTGGGGTCAACGTCTCAACTCTCATAAAGGAACTCTAGAATCTAGACATTACAGTTAATGACGGATTTATTATTTCATCGATCCAATTTATTTGATTAGGATACATAATGTACCTAGATGTATTAAATATGTGTGTTATTCCGCTGTGTCGACTGCTAGCTGGTGTGATGTCAGTGCCAACTCCTGGGAGAAAGCAGAACCTCAAGCTCAAACTGGTTTGAAGGTCATTGAAATCAGTCCGGCTACATCAAAGGTACCGACGCGAAGTGTCCATACTGTATAATATCTATACGCTGGGGGCACTGATTTACACCATTTTTGTCATTACTTATCGTTTAATATTAACAGAATGAATTACCCAAATCAAGATTTCAGGTATAACTCCCTGTAAAGTTGATTTGAATAATTTCGAGGGAAAAATTGTTCCGGAGCCGGGTATCGAACCCGGGATTTTTGGTTTAACGTACCAACGCCCTTGGTACGTTAAACCAAAGGTCGCGGGTTCGATGTTCCCGAGTAGCTCAGTGGTAGAGCGTTGGTACGTTAAACCAAAGGTCCCGGGTTCGATACCCGGCTCCGGAACAATTTTTCCCTCGAAATTATTCAAATCAACTTTACAGGGAGTTATACCTGAAATGTTGATTTGCATAATACACGTCACTGTTCGTTAACAGAAAACCACAATTTAAGTCACACGGAGTTAGTGTGCACTCGAAGTTGGTTGCTTGACGGTTGTCAGCCCACTTTGAGGTCTGTGGATATAGAGGGAAAGATTGGATCGGTGTCGGTTAGAGTTCCCGAGTAGCTCAGTGGTAGAGCGTTGGTACGTTAAACCAAAGGTCCCGGGTTCGATAACCGGCTCTCGAACAATTTTTCCCTCGAAATTATTCAGAGTGAATTACCGTTCTTTATTTACGTAACTTAACAGTTCCTCAGTGACATGTAAGTGGCGTTGAAAGAGTATAAGCTTAATCAAGAATGAAGAATTAAATATAGCGTTCATCGTGAGATTTTTTTTTTTTAGAGGACAAATGTCATTCGTAGATATGCAATTAAGAGAAAGTTAAATTACGAATGTTTGTAGTTACAGCCCACTCTATGTTGTTAGCGTTTTATTAATTAGTAGATAAAAATATATGCATACAGGCATTTCGCATAGACACAGTTGTCAGTGTACTAGTGTACGTATTGTGTACATTCACACTTTCAGACACATGGTGGTAATAAATGTCTCTTGTGAACGGGGACGTGAGCGTGACACGTGACACACTGCATCAAAGCAAGCATAAAAACATAGGGATGTGCTGTCTATTTTGTAACAAGAGTAACATTTATACAGAACTAAATCATAAATTTCATTGCAGTACGTGAGTTTTCACTGTTCAATAGTTTTCAGATTGATGTCCTAAATTTAGTTTCGTATAAAATGTTTCAATTACGGTACATAACTACAAAATCAATACAAATATTAAGTAAGCTTATAGTACAGGGCACAAGAATGCGGGTCTGAAGTTCTACCGGTACCAGACTGAACAGATATACAGGGACATCATTTTATTTTTACTTCAATTTTTATTGTACCTGAGTTTTTGAATGTACTTCACTCCCACCCTTCTACTAATGAATTTCAAACCGTCCTCCACACAGATCCAAGACCGCATATACAGTCATAGTAGCCTTACAATCATAATAAACAGTACGTTCCAAAAATATGTTCGCGTTTTCCAGTGAGAAAGAGCTTTCAATATTGAATCATTTTCGCACAGGTACTGTCTTCCATTTGCCTACGTCGTATCCCGGTTTCCCTCACCAGCTTTTATTCGCCAGCTAGTGGCTGGGTTGTCTTAGCTCTTTTCTGAGAACATTAATTGCTGTTAGGAATTGGACGTCTACGTAATATTATGCAACTGTTTAAAATAACTTAAATAAAAGGGCCTCGTTAAGTAATTAACTGTCACGTGATTTCCTCTCTTTCTACGACCCTACGACATAACCACTTGGACGGACAGTAGATAGTATGTCTGAGTCATTTTATCTTTTCGGATCGGGCAGAAGTGAAGATTGAATTTACAGTACGTAAGGTAATCTTTCAATATATTAGGTACAGAATTATTTCAACGTGAGTTACTAGTACGAAGGACGAAACTGGTAATTGGGATTAGGTACAATAGTCTATAGTGCGATAATATGCACATTAGAACTGAAGCCTGTATCGAAATGAACGGCCACCATTTTCAAAAATGTTTTTAAATATCCATATTACGATTATTTTTCAATTTAACTTCATGCTCTATATCGTACGCTAATGTGCTGTAGATGGTATAATATACACTGCATAATGAATACGTCCGAATGAATAGCTCAGTTCGTGAGTAAAAACACTCATTGTTAATACTGTACTGTATTTTGATTAAACAAAAACCTAATGAAAATGATCAAACTCAAAATCGCGATATTTCCTAGTTTACGTAAATGGATGAACTACTTTTCTTCCCTCCTATACCTAGTAAATTGTTTTGTTTGTATATTACGGCAGTATCATCGAACTCCAGTCGTGGAAGTAGGTAGCAAACGGTGTTGATCCAAAGGTAGAGCCAGGTTAATATTGAAAATATTAGTAAAAATAAAATGATGTCCCTGTATAAATATACGTTATTAAAATATTATCATGAAAATCGTTATCTCAAATTGATGTTTAGACTGAAGTGAAAGGAAACGGTATTGAACATTAAAAGTAAACAAAAAACAACAACCCTTCTCGTCTCTTACAAACATCTCAACAAACAAACAGGGGTGCACACAATCGCATACATTTACATACGCCCGCGCAAAAACATTTTCAACGGTAACTTCGAAACGATGCGTCAAAAGACATGGGTTGTTTAACAAAAAGGGTTCCTTATTGTTAGATCTATCACACCTCAGAGTTTGTCGCAGAGGTTTTGAATCACCCTGTATATGCGATGATTGTCCTTCCGATAGATAGCCTGGATGGCATTCGTGAATCCGATGTTGACAGATGGGTCATCCTGCCTCAACTCCTAATACAGCCAGGTCCCGCTTCGCGAACGAGTAGCATGAAAACCCCAGTAATAGTACGGCCAGGAATTGAACCATACAGTCTAGTAGGCCTATAGAAAGGCGACTATTCAGTCTTAAAAATTAAATCTACAATAGAAGTAATCTTACTACTGTAATGCCCACGTGCATCAACGTCGGTTAGTGTAATCACCGGTTAAAATTGTCACCTAACCCCTGGTTAAGCATTTTTACAGTGGATCGACCTCGGTTACGACTTAAATAGGTGGTTAACCACAGTAATCTCTAACCGGCCATATTCGAGCGGTTAAAAGAGATAACCAGTGATTAGTAGAGCAAGTAAAGCAAAATGGCGGCCAGAACCACAGATGTTTATTTCAAGGACAATTATTATTGCACAGTAGCCTACTTGAATTTCTTGGTTAGAGCATGAACGTGAAGTTTCTTTAGTGGAAAGAGAGAATTCTTACGAGGAATTACGTGACAGAAAATTTCAGGTGGTATTTCGTTTATCAAAATGTACAAATGGATCACTTGAAATAACACAAAAAGTCATATTTCTCCTATGGATCGGTTGCTTATGTTACGATTCTATGTAACTGTTATTTTCTGTACTAAAAGGGGGAATACTCTAATATCTCTTTCTCCATGTCACTGGCTGAACAAAGAGAGGTTATGGATGGATCTTGGGATAATGAACAGTTCCCTTGTGTAAATGGGGTCCTGTATCGTATACACATTCCTACTAATCTTCTGCATCCTTTTCCTTTATAGATATTCCATCTTTATATATATAGCCTATGTGTATGAATTAATCAACCTATATTATATTTGTATTCTATAATTTTGAAATATATATTAGTCCTACTTTTCACGTGCTTCTCTAGTGTTAATATTATATTATATAATTCCATTGCCGCTGTAATTATATTTTAGTTCCTATTTTATTTTACTTATTTATTTATATTATTATTTTTTTATTTTAATATTATATCTGAACTGCGACCGAGCACGAGCGCTGCTCATTCGGTCTCAAATTTTGTTAATACTACTGTATCTTCTTTTTATATCGCTTGTATTATTTTATTTCTATTTCTCTTTGTTTGTTTTGTAATTATATTTCTTTATTCTGTATATTTGAATTTAAATAAAATAAAAAATAAAAAATAAAAAATAAAAAAATATATAATATTTAAATCTAGTAATTGAGTCTATCGATACTTCAACCTCACATTGGGATAAAATCATTTTTTCATTCAATTTTCTATTTTGTACGATTTTAACCTAACAGCACTGAAAAGCAAAGAAATGCAACTCGCAAATATAACAGCGCCCAAAGGCAAACAAATGCAAAACGAAAATGTAGGACACGTTCATTTCGATGTAGAACGGAGTGAGCGCAGCCGTTTTTAGACGTTGACTATTATCTTTGCAGCGGTATGGATGCTTTCCTTTAGTAATTTTGTAGAAACAGTGTACCAGCATAGACATTACTCTGGTTAAATGAGGTGTCAGCTAGCCATGTTTAAGTAATCGGTAATTGTGAGTGGTGCACAGAAATTACATTTTAACCACTGTTACTGTTTAACCGTCGTTTCGTAATCTATGATTACTGCGTTTTTAACCGATGTTGATACACTTTACGATAAGATGAATACTGATTCTGTAAATTTTGGCTAAATTTCACTCATTTCTAATTCAGTTAAACCCACATCACACTAGCCTACGCATGGAGCTGATGGGAGCGTTAGGTTCGCTGCAATGTAAAACAGCTGCAGAGTGCTGTGCGTGGGGGCGTTTTATACCTATTGTAATGTGATTACGATGGAGTGTCGGTGCGTATTTGCAGAGCAAGTAAACGTTTAAGTTTTAAATGCATCCATTTGCTACGAATCAGGTCAGCTCAATAGAATTGCTACTGACTGAGTGATTCGATTCAATTACTCGACTCTTCTAACTAAGCAAACACATCAATTCTCGATATTCTAACCGCTTGATTTTGAAGTCCGAAGTTCGAGCCTGTCGTAACATTACATTTAAACGTTCAATAACTAATTATTTTTCCTAATAGTACAATTATTCAACGAGCCTATAATGGTAATAATTAAGAGGCGAGGATGTTTATGAAACGAGCGTAAGCTCGTTTCATAATTTTCATACGAGCGTCTTAATTACCATTATAGGCAAATTTCATACCACTTTTTATGCGCGACCATATTTCTAATTTGAAATTATGCATAAGTATTCATGTTATTGTTATGTGAGTGCAATAGCCTACCTCATAAATTTTGAGATGTGCGCAGACGCGAAAGTATTGATTTTTTTCCGGGAAACGAATGTCGACGGCCTTGATATAATCTAGAGAGTTTTAGTTCGATCTTAGTTTTAAGATACAAATTAGATTTATTTCAAATGTTATTTTAAGTGATCGTTTCATTTAATTTAGTATATTCCCTGTTGTTGTTGTTGTTGTTATTATTATTATTATTATTATTATTATTAATTATTGTTAGTATTAATTATTAGTATCATTATTAATTGTATTTTAATTAATAAGTTTATTATTGTCATTATTGAGTGTAATTAGTTACCACTGCTACCGGGTATATACCCAATGCAGTGTGAATAAATACATACATATATACATAAAAATTAATCTCGATATAACCTTGAAATTGAATTCGACATTGAAAAACGAGATGACAAATTGAATTTATTTGAATAATATTTACAATTAACGGTAATTATTATAGTAACAGAACATAACCTTCTGCGACAGTATTGGATTTCCAGCCTCCGTGACGTTTCCCTCGTTATCTTTCGATTGCATATCCGAGAATAATCGAAAACCTGAACTTCAATAAATAGGTGTACTTTAATGACATGCATTAAAGGACCGCTACCAGGTGTATAATTACTACATTTCGGCATGGTCGAGCATAAAAAAATAAACATTTAAATTTGTTATTTTACGACGCTTAATCAACTTCTATGCATATTTAGCATCTGAAGTGTAACCTCGTTTTTACTGTGACAACGTTTTCAGTTCTTATTAACATTCTGGTTATTGTATTAATTGTGTTTTATGTTTTGTAAACAATTTTTTGATAAGGGCGCAAACAGCCATTGTTGCTGACGTGTCCTTCTTAAACCCCACTATCTACCTAGCATCTGAATGAGATGAAGGTGATAATGCCAGCGAAATGAGTCCAGGGTCCAACGCGGATTTCCAGAACCATGCAAGTTCAACTCTTGACAAATAAATCTCGAATTAGAAAGCTTTCAGTCTTGACATCGGCTCCGACAAATAGCGTCATCTTAGGAAGAAAGAGACATCATAGCGAGAAGCATATTTCTCAATTTAAGCGGCGTTATTAGGTAACAGGAGGGAGCATATTATGATAGATAAAGTTATGACTCACAATTCGTAACACCTCACCCTAATGTTCAAAGGAAATCTAGTCTCTTTTAAATCCAGGAACAACTCTTCCCACCCTCTTAGACACCTACACCCCTTGTTTTAAGGGTTTCGGTATAACACAGTTGATTACGACTCATCATCGTGCAAAGCACAGAGTGCAGCTTTGTCTTCAAGCAAGACAGGCCTAACTCTACAGATGGATGCAGTCGCGTTAAACAACGGTTAAATTAAAAAAAGTAACATGGGATTCATAGGATCTCTGTAGGCCTAATTGCGTGGAAGTTTGTGTTCTCGGTTCGATGTAATTGTAATAGGCATATTTACATTTTTAAGGACTTAGTTCTTCAAGGGTTGTGAATATGATTGTGAATGAAATATAATTAGGCCTATCTAATGTAATATTTATGTGAGCATTTTTTGCGGACCTCTGGAAAAAGAACTAAGGAAGAGACTAGTGAAGTGGGGTGTGCCATTGTATGGGGCAGAAACATCGACATTACGACGAAATGAAGAGAAACTAATATAAGTATTTGAAATGTGGATATGGAGAAGAATGGAGAGTGTGAAGTGGACAGACAGAATAAGAAATGAAGTTGTGTTGGAAAGAGTGGGTGAAGAAAGAATGATGATGAAAATGATCAGGAAGAGGAAGAGGAATTGGTTGGGTCACTGGTTGAGAAGAAACTGCCTACTGAATGATGCACTGGAAGGAATGGTGAACGGGAGAAGAGTTCGGGGCAGAAGAAGATATCAGGTGATAGACGACATTAAGATATGTGGATGATATGCGAAGATCAAGAGGAAGGTAGAAAATAGGAAAGATTGGAGAATGCTGGGTTTGCAGTGAAAGACCTGCCCTTGGGCAGAACACTTCTGTATGTATGTATATGTACAATACGTATGTATGTATGTATGTATGTATGTATGTATGTATGTATGTATGTATGTATGTATGTATGTGTGTATGCATGTATTTTTTATTTTATTGGGTTATTTTACGACGCTATATCAACATCTCAGCTTATTTAGCGTCTGAAAGAAATGAAGGTGGTAATGCCGATGAAATGAGTCCGGGGTCCAGGACCGAGAGTTATTCAGCATTTGCTCGTATTCGGTTGAGGGAAAACCCCGGAAAAAACCACAACCAGGTAACTTGCCCCGAACGGGATTCGAACCCGGACCACCTGGTTTCGCAGCCAGACGCGCTGACCGTTACTCCACAGGCGTGGACTGTATGTATGTAGGCCTATGTATGTATGTATGTATGTAATGCCTATCGTGATTCGGATTTCCTCATATTGCGTATAGATTGCAGGACTATAAGCCATTTTTCAAGTTGCACACCACTTCGGGGGGCAAGCTGTGCAAGAAGTGCATCTGTGGAGAATTATGTCGCGTACTAGAGTGAGTATATGTGTAAGTATTCGTGTGAAGGTATCTGAAGCCAGATTTGTGTAGGCCTAATACACGTTACTGATCGTTAACAGAAAACCACAAATGTAAATCACACGAAAAGTGTGCACTCAATGTTGGGTCTCTGACCTCTTGTGAACCCGCTTGATGTATATGGATAAAAAAGGAAATAACTGAGTGGGAGTGTGGTAGAGTTCCTGAGTAGCTCAGTCGATAGAGCGCTCAGCCAAAGGTTCCGAGTCCGATGTCTGACTCCGGAACAATTTTTACCTTGAAATTATTCATGCTAGTTGTATATTTGACATTTTATACCTTGTTTTTAAAAAGTCGGTCGGAGCGAGGTCCTGGCCACACCAGGAAAGCTGAGGTCATAAAAGCAAGTGCCTCCATGGCGTTCGAAGAAAATACCTTTATTTTAACACATTGTTAGTCATGAGTGCACTAGACATTGCAATTATTCTGGATGTGTAAATAATATTTATAAAAAAAATATTTAAATCCTATGGTTTTTTAAATCTCTAAAGTGTTTTCATCACATACTTATGATTTAACGTAAACGTCATCGATGTCTCACATTTCCCTTCCTGCAAATCGGTAACAAGGACAACTAATATTCGTCAGATGAGAAATAATATGAACGTAAGCTGGAAGCAGCGTTTTGCACGTAAAACAGTGCCGGCACTAACATAAGCTATAAAATATTTCACGGCGAAGGCAAATGTTTCCACCACAAGCATTTCCGAATCACACTGTGGCAGCAGTAAGCCCCTTCTATTAGTCCATTTACACCCCTCTTCTCTCTGCCGCCATCAAGTAACCACCCTGATGCATCCCCTAACTCGTTTACTGTGTATCCTGATGGTTAGGAGAGGGTGTCAAAGCGCAAGATACATGCTAGTACTGCGCTAGGCGACTCGACGGCGTAGTAACTAAATAAATGAACTGCAGAGGCTCACAAAGCCACGCTGCAACAGCTACCTAAGTGACGCTTTCTGCTTTCTTACAGTGCTCGATAAAATCCAATTGTTTCCCCACATATCCACCATTGGCCCTGTTACTCCCCTTGGTTCATCTTGGACACGTGGTTCAGTTTCCTCGTTTTGTTTCTATTCCTTATGTCCATTTATCACTTCAAGATATATCCCGAGAAAAACTGCGATTCTCTAGCGTTTGTTACGATTTGGTTGATCTTGGACACGTGGTTCAGTTTCCTCGTTTTGTTTCTATTCCTTATGTCCATTTATCACTTCAAGATATATCCCGAGAAAAACTGCGATTCTCTAGCGTTTGTTACGATTTGGTTGATCTTGGACATGTGGTTCAGTTTCCTCATTTTGTTTCCATTCCTTATGTCCATTTATCACTTCAAGATATATCCCGAGAAAAACTGCGATTCTCTAGCGTTTGTTACGATTTGGTTGAACTTGGACATGTGGTTGAGTTTCCTCATTTTGTTTCCATTCCTTATGTCCATTTATCACTTCAAGATATATCCCGAGAAAAACTGCGATTCTCTAGCGTTTGTTACGATTTGGTTGATCTTGGACATGTGGTTCAGTTTCCTCGTTTTGTTTCCATTCCTTATGTCCATTTATCACTTCAAGATATATCCCGAGAAAAACTGCGATTCTCTAGCGTTTGTTACGATTTGGTTGATCTTGGACATGTGGTTGAGTTTCCTCATTTTGTTTCTATTCCTTATGTCCATTTATCACTTCAAGATATATTCCGAGAAAAACTGCGATTCTCTAGCGTTTGTTACGATTTGGTTGATCTTGGACATGTGGTTGAGTTTCCTCATTTTGTTTCCATTCCTTATGTCCATTTATCACTTCAAGATATATCCCGAGAAAAACTGCGATTCTCTAGCGTTTGTTACGATTTGGTTGATCTTGGACATGTGGTTGAGTTTCCTCATTTTGTTTCCATTTCTTATGTCCATTTATCACTTCAAGATATATCCCGAAAAAAATTGCGATTATCTAGCGTTTGTTAGGATTTGGTTGATCTTGGACATGTGGTTCAGTTTCCTCGTTTTGTTTCCATTCCTTATGTCCATTTATCACTTCAAGATATATCCCGAGAAAAACTGCGATTCTCTAGCGTTTGTTACGATTTGGTTGATCTTGGACATGTGGTTCAGTTTCCTCGTTTTGTTTCCATTCCTTATGTCCATTTATCACTTCAAGATATATCCCGAGAAAAACTGCGATTCTCTAGCGTTTGTTACGATTTGGTTGATCTTGGACATGTGGTTGAGTTTCCTCATTTTGTTTCTATTCCTTATGTCCATTTATCACTTCAAGATATATCCCGAGAAAAACTGCGATTCTCTAGCGTTTGTTACGATTTGGTTGATCTTGGACATGTGGTTGAGTTTCCTCATTTTGTTTCCATTCCTTATGTCCATTTATCACTTCAAGATATATCCCGAGAAAAACTGCGATTCTCTAGCGTTTGTTACGATTTGGTTGATCTTGGACATGTGGTTCAGTTTCCTCATTTTGTTTCCATTCCTTATGTCCATTTATCACTTCAAGATATATCCCGAAAAAAACTGCGATTATCTAGCGTTTGTTACGATTTGGTTGATCTTGGACATGTGGTTCAGTTTCCTCATTTTGTTTCCATTCCTTATGTCCATTTATCACTTCAAGATATATCCCGAGAAAAACTGCGATTCTCTAGCGTTTGTTACGATTTGGTTGATCTTGGACATGTGGTTCAGTTTCCTCATTTTGTTTCCATTCCTTATGTCCATTTATCACTTCAAGATATATCCCGAGAAAAACTGCGATTCTCTAGCGTTTGTCACGATTTGGTTGATCTTGGACATGTGGTTCAGTTTCCTCATTTTGTTTCCATTCCTTGTGTCCATTTATCACTTCAAGATATATCCCGAGAAAAACTGCGATTCTCTAGCGTTTGTTACGATTTGGTTGATCTTGGACATGTGGTTCAGTTTCCTCATTTTGTTTCCATTCCTTATGTCAATTTATCACTTCAAGATATATCCCGAGAAAAACTGCGATTCTCTAGCGTTTGTTACGATTTGGTTGATCTTGGACATGTGGTTGAGTTTCCTCATTTTGTTTCCATTCCTTATGTCCATTTATCACTTCAAGATATATCCCGAGAAAAACTGCGATTCCCTAGCATTTGTAACGATTTGGTTGATCTTGGACATGTGGTTCAGTTTCCTCATTTTGTTTCCATTCCTTATGTCCATTTATCACTTCAAGATGTATCCCGAGAAAAACTGCGATTCTCTAGCGTTTGTTACGATTTGGTTGATCTTGGACATGTGGTTCAGTTTCCTCATTTTGTTTCCATTCCTTGTGTCCATTTATCACTTCAAGATATATCCCGAGAAAAACTGCGATTCTCTAGCGTTTGTTACGATTTGGTTGATCTTGGGCATGTGGTTCAGTTTCCTCATTTTGTTTCCATTCCTTATGTCCATTTATCACTTCAAGATATATCCCGAGAAAAACTGCGATTCTCTAGCGTTTGTTACGATTTGGTTGATCTTGGACATGTCGTTCACTTTCCTCGTTTTGTTTCCATTCCTTATGTCCATTTAACACTTCAAGATATATCCCGAGAAAAACTGCGATTCTCTAGCGTTTGTTACGATTTGGTTGTTCTTGGACATGTGGTTCAGTTTCCTCGTTTTGTTTCCATTCCTTATGTCCATTTATCACTTCAAGATATATCCCGAGAAAAACTGCGATTCTCTAGCGTTTGTTACGATTTGGTTGATCTTGGACATGTGGTTCAGTTTCCTCGTTTTGTTTCCATTCCTTATGTCCATTTATCACTTCAAGATATATCCCGAGAAAAACTGCGATTCTCTAGCGTTTGTTACGATTTGGTTGTTCTTGGACATGTGGTTCAGTTTCCTCGTTTTGTTTCCATTCCTTATGTCCATTTATCACTTCAAGATATATCCCGAGAAAAACTGCGATTCTCTAGCGTTTGTTACGATTTGGTTGATCTTGGACATGTCGTTCACTTTCCTCGTTTTGTTTCCATTCCTTATGTCCATTTATCACTTCAAGATATATCCCGAGAAAAACTGCGATTCTCTAGCGTTTGTTACGATTTGGTTGATCTTGGACATGTGGTTCAGTTTCCTCGTTTTGTTTCCATTCCTTATGTCCATTTATCACTTCAAGATATATCCCGAGAAAAACTGCGATTCTCTAGCGTTTGTTACGATTTGGTTGTTCTTGGACATGTGGTTCAGTTTCCTCGTTTTGTTTCCATTCCTTATGTCCATTTATCACTTCAAGATATATCCCGAGAAAAACTGCGATTCTCTAGCGTTTGTTACGATTTGGTTGATCTTGGACATGTGGTTCAGTTTCCTCGTTTTGTTTCCATTCCTTATGTCCATTTATCACTTCAAGATATATCCCGAGAAAAACTGCGATTCTCTAGCGTTTGTTACGATTTGGTTGATCTTGGACATGTGGTTCAGTTTCCTCATTTTGTTTCCATTCCTTATGTCAATTTATCACTTCAAGATATATCCCGAGAAAAACTGCGATTCTCTAGCGTTTGTTACGATTTGGTTGATCTTGGACATGTGGTTCAGTTTCCTCATTTTGTTTCTATTCCTTATGTCCATTTATCACTTCAAGATATATCCCGAGAAGAACTGCGATTCTCTAACGTTTGTTACGATTTGGTTGATCTTGGACATGTGGCTGAGTTTCCTCATTTTGTTTCTATTCCTTATGTCCATTTATCACTTCAAGATATATCCCGAGAAAAACTGCGATTCTCTAGCGTTTGTTACGATTTGGTTGATCTTGGACATGTGGTTCAATTTCCTCGTTTTGTTTCCATTCCTTATGTCCATTTATCACTTCAAGATATATCCCGAGAAAAACTGCGATTTTCTAGCGTTTGTTACGATTTGGTTGATCTTGGACATGTGGTTGAGTTTCCTCATTTTGTTTCTATTCCTTATGTCCATTTATCACTTCAAGATATATCCCGAGAAAAACTGCGATTCTATAGAGTTTGTTACGATTTGTTGGCAGACATGTTGCCACCAGTGTAAATGCGCATGCCCACCGCTGTGGAGTAATGGTTAGCACGTCTGAACATGAAACGAGAGAGCCCGGATTCAAATCCTGGTTGGGGAAAGTTACCTGGTTGGATTTTTTCCGGAGTTTTCCCTCAACCAATTGAAGCAGAATTGCTAGGTAACTTCCGGCCTCGGACTCATTTCGTCATCATTAATTCACATATCATCATCATCATCATCATCATCATCATCATTTCTTTAGTAAGTAATTGAAATTTATTTTATTCTTACATTTTTTACGCACCAGATTTCATATTCTGCATTACACTTATTTCCTTTGTTATTGCCAGTGTCCATATGTTCGTTTATACCGTATATTAGTTACGAAGATAAGTGTATTAAAGTGTCCAATCAATAATTTTATTGTAGACCTATATCAAGCAAACACATTTTTTAATAAGACAAAGAGTTCACACCTGTAGAGTAACGGTCAGCGCGTCTGGCCGCGAAACCAGGTGGCCCGGGTTCGAATCCCGGTCGGGGAAAGTTATCTGGTTGAGGTTTTTTCCGGGGTTTTCCCTCAACCCAATACGAGCAAATGCTGGGTAACTTTCGGTGCTGGACCCCGGACTCATTTCACCGGCATTATCACCTTCATTTCATTCAGACGCTAAATAACCTAGATGTTGATACAGCGTCGTAAAATAACCCAATAAAATAAAAAATAAATAAGACAAAGTAAATTTCCTTCAATTGTTACTGCGTTTGTGTACTCAGAAAATATCGGTTTCACGTAGGCTATGATGAAGTACTCCTGGTGTTCTGTCTAGCCTACGGGGTAACCGGTTGAAAATGTAATATTCGGTCGGATGCCCAGTCTTGACAAATGTTCTCTAACCGGTCGAATCTAAACCGGATGTAAGCACTATTTTGCAGCTCTCGGGTCTGAATGATATGGTGTTATGCCGGCGAAATGAGTCCAGAGTCCAGCGCAGAAAGTTACCAAGGATTTGCTCTTAATGGGTTGAGGGAAAACCCCAGAAGAAACCTCAAGCGGGTAACTTGTCCCAATCAGGATTTGAACCCGGACACGCTCGTTTCACTGGCAGGTATTCTAACCGTTACTCCACAGTGGTGCACGAAAATCAATTATGCTTTGGTACTCATTCATTCATCCATATTCATTCACTTGTTAATTCATTCACTTAGTGTCTTGGGCTGGTATGTATATAGACGGTAACAAAGCCAACTAGCCTTACTCTGATATTCATTCATCAGTCCATTTGGTTAACATAATGAAAAGAGGAGGTTCGTTCCAAACCGTATGAAGTCCACCCACAGACGAAATTGAGTTTTATATGATTTCGTATAGTTCTGAAAATGCTCTATCATGCTGTGAAGTCTGTTTGGGACTAACTGTATTAAATCCCCTTCAAAAGATTGCATGAAACTCAGTGTTCTTGGCAAACCGTATTATGTCCACGTCTTTGTCCGCGTCAAACCGTATTCTGTCCAAAACCAATTAATATTTTTCATTTTAAGTTTGCCTGTCAAGTTTCCTGCATTGAGAAAAACTAGCGCCAAATTTATAGTATTGACTTTTTGGCGATCTTTGTATCAGTTCAGTGCCGCTGCAGTCCATATGATATCCGTGAAAATTGAGAGAGAAGTGCCTATAGGTGAGAATAGCAGAAAAAACAGGAAAAGAGTGAAGAAGAAAACAGCACGACAGGAACAAAGTGAACTTCAGTATAATATTTTTACTATATTTTTAATTAATAGGTGTCAGGATATTTGTTTTCATTAAATAACTGTTTTTACAATAATCTGCAGAAACACTGATAAGAATTCTGATTTAACATTGTTCGAACTACCATGCCAGCATAGGGAAAGTCTGTGTCACTGTTGTGCAATTCCCTCACATGATATAGGCCTACAGTAAGCAGGGTCAAGGACAGGGTTTTCTCAAAAAAAAAAGGTGATCAAGATCTTTAGCATTAATGAACATTATTTTTGTGATTGAATATACATAGGCCATGCATTGTGGTTCCCTATCACCACGGCATGGCGCATCCTCAGGTTGCGGATAGAGGAGACGGCCTCCAGATATGGAGGGTAGCTGTGAATTTATTGAATAAGCAGTCGTGGACAGCCGATAAGGGGTGGTCCTCCAGCTTGGGGGTTGGGCGAAGGGCTAACAACCCATCACCGTAAAAAAACAGCTTGTTACGAAACCTAACAATAAGCCTCAGAAATGCATATAGAGTGTTATTTGGGAGGCCAGAGGGGGAAAAGACCTTTGGGGAGGCCGAGACGTAGATGGGAGGATAATATTAAAATGGATTTAAGGGAGGTGGGATATGATGGTAGAGACTGGATTAATCTTGCTCAGGATAGGGACCAATGGCGGGCTTATGTGAGGGCGGCAATGAACCCCCGGGTTCCTTAAAAGCCAGTAAGTAATTAAGAATATACATAAGAGTAAATCAAGGAGTGTTATCTATTAGTGACAGCAGTGTTCCGCAACCGGTGTGACGCGGCACACTGGTGTGCCTCCACAAGGTGAAAGGTGTGACGTGAACTTTTACTTGTTTATTCTAAGAAATTAATAAAATAAAATTAAAATTAAAATTAAAGTAATAAAAATGTCTATTTTAAGTAAGATGGTACTTGTTTATTCTTTATTATATGCTGCGAATTTTATGTCGTCAAAGAAATTAAGTAGGCTATAATTTATTTACTCAACATTTTTGTTGTATCGTTGTTTGCTTATTGATATATTAATTTTTGTATTCTCCCCTCTACCGCTGCGCCGGCTATGGTGCGGTTTCTTTGTAACACTTGCCGTATGTTTTGTGTATCATACCCAGGTCTTTCGGAACATTATATTTTATTACCTTATTGCCTGCCACTTATCAGAAGCTGAGAGCATGATTGACTTGACTGGGAATTGTCGCCAGATTTGATTTGTTTGTAATAGGTTATTTTACGACGCTTTATCAATATATAGGTTATTTAGCGTCTGAATGAGATGAAGGTGATAATGCTGGTGAAATGAGTCCGGGGTCCAACACCGAAAGTTACCCAGCATTTTCTCATATTGGGTTGAGGGAAAACCCAGGAAAAAACCTCAACCAGGTAACTTGGCCCAACCGGGAATCGAACCCGGGCCACCTGGTTTCGCGGCCAGACGCGCTAGCCGTTACTCCACAGGTGTGGACTGCCAGGTTTGAAGTTTCCCATTTCTTACAATAACTGGTCTTACACAATGACTTTGGTTGATTTTTTACAAATATAGAGGAAGAAATTTTTTTTTTTCTTTTTTATGTATTATGTCCATGATATTAGGTGCAAAAATTCAAATATCTTGGAGCAACGGTAACAAATATAAATGACACTCGGGAGGAAATTAAACGCAGAATAAATATGGGAAATGCCTGTTATTATTCGGTTGAGAAGCTTTTATCATCCAGTCTGCTGTCAAAAAATCTGAAAGTTAGAATTTATAAAACAGTTATATTACCGGTTGTTCTGTATGGTTGTGAAACTTGGACTCTCACTTTGAGAGAGGAACAGAGATTGAGGGTTTTTGAGAATAAGGTGCTTAGGAAAATATTTGGGGCTAAGAGGGATGAAGTTACAGGAGAATGGAGAAAGTTACACAACGCAGAGCTGCACGCATTGTATCCTTCACCTGACACAATTAGGAACATTAAATCCAGACGTTTGAGATGGGCTGGGCATGTAGCACGTATGGGCGAATACAAAAATGCATATAGAGTGTTACTTGGGAAGCCGGAGGGGAAAAGACCTTTAGGGAGGCCGAGACGTAGATGGGAAGATAATATTAAAATGGATTTGAGGGAGGTGGGATATGATGGTAGAGACTGGATTAATCTTGCTCAGGATAGGGACCAATGGCGGGCTTATGTGAGGGCGGCAATGAACCTTCGGGTTCCTTAAAAGCCATTTGTAAGTAAGTAAGTACTGTATTATGTCCATGATATTTTCTGAATTTCAGTACAGTCTGATGTAAAAGTGATTTCAAATATAATTGATTCTGATAAATTAAGTTCTTTCAGTAATTAATAGTTTCGGTATTTTAATTTAAAACTCCGTAGTTGACACATAAACAGTTTTTTTTCTCTCCTGAAAATAAAGGGTGCGTCAGAAAGAACGGATGGATTTCAAACTATCGATACGCAACGAGGAGAGAGATATAGTGAGGGGGACCACGACTGTTGGGTCAGCCATAGAATGCAGTTTCAGTTGAGAATATGGTGTTGGTCTGGTGTACAACGTGCTTTCATCGTAGAGACATTTTTGAAAAATGAAGAGTCTGTGATCGCCACTCAGGACTCATTTCGACATCGGATATCGCGCTAGGTTTCCAACTCGGAATACAATTTTGCGGTGGGTGGCTTCATTTCGTATCACAGGTTCAACATTAAAGAAGAAATCACCTGGACGAAATTCTATTGCACTGAGATTGTCCGAGGCTACGGTAAGATCTCGCGCCCTGCGACTTCTTTCTTTGGGACCATTTGAAGGCGTAAGTTTGTAAACATCGATCACATATACTGGACGAACTGAAGACAGCGATTCGTGAAGAAATCGTGGCAATTGCACCAGCTATGACTGTGAAAGTGATGGCGAACATCAGAAAACGCCTCGATGCCTGTATTGAAAGCCAAGGACATCATATGGATGATGTTGTTTTCCATAAATAAACTGCATGTATTGGTGAATATGTTGATAACAATAAATTTTTGATTTGATGAATCTTTACAATTTTCTTGCCATGTGAAATCCATCCGTTCTTTCTGACGCACCCTGTATTACATCAGTGGACTTAATATGGTTTGGAACGGATCTCCTCAAATGCATAGCTCTCATGAAATATATTATGTTTACTGACTGACAAAATACACAATTAACATTCAATCAGGGATTCATTCATTTCGTTACAAGATATGCAGCATCAAGAGATCTCGTAGAGAAAGAGGCTGTGTGGACTCTGACTGAATCTCATGTGATCATCCATCATCCATCAGCCGTCCATCTCGTTAGCAGCGATGCGGCACGGACAGGAAGGTGTGCAGAGGCTGGCAATGTGACAAACGTGTTTCGGTTGCCCCATTCCTTATACCTCGTATTTCAGTCCGAGGTAAGTGGGTGGTTGGCGAGGTGTGGGGTTGGTGAAACTGTATCTACGCGGAAGGGATGAGTCGTCATCTACGTTGTTTAAGCAAAGAGAGATTAGTGCTAACGAGGGGAAGCCTGTACACTAGCGGGGCTCTTTAATTTAACTGAATTCCTAATTAAATTGCTCTTTGTTCTCCAACCCCTACCTCACTCCGTCCCGTTCGCAGTGGAGGCGCAGCGTCCTACTGGGCTGCCTATGAACAACACGAGAACGCCGCACCGCTCTGGACGACGGTGATCGTGGTGGTTATCTAGGACTGTTACAAATAATTCACTACCTCTTGCTTTAACGCTCACTGGACTGCACAAATCAAAAGAAATAAACTTATAAGTCCATTGTAATAACTAGGGAGCGGATTTTTATGTGCTAAAAAATTTAAATATATTTATTTCTTTATGTGCTAAAAAGTACGAAAATATTTGCTAAAAATAAAAATATATATTTCTTTTAAATATGACAAAAATACCTTACTTGGCTTGGAAAAGAAATGTTACTAGCTACTCACAAACCACACTTGAGTGCTAGTAGGTGGCCGAGAATTGCAGTGAACAACAAAGGTCATCTCCATATTCTCCATCACAATTGCATGCCGATTATCTCTGAACGACTTATACTGTGAAAATGATCTTTCCATATCACAGGACGTCAGACGTGCGTATTTAAAAAGAGGAATGTCACAAACACAAACACCGTCAATTTCACCTAAACGCACACCTTCCAATATTTATTTATTTATTTATTTATTTAAATTTAAATATACAGAATAAAGAATATGATTAGCCTACAAAACAAACAAGAGAAATAGAAATAAAATAATACGAGCAATATAAAAAGAAGATACGGTAGTATTAACAAAATTTGAGACCGAATGAGCAGCGCTCGTGCTCGGTCGCAGTTCAGATATAATATTAAAATAAAAAATAAAAAAATAATATAAATAAATAAGTAAAATAAAATAGGAACTAAAATATAATTACAGCGGCAATGGAATTATATAATATAATATTAACACTAGAAAAGAATACTATCCCACGTGAAAAGTAGGACTAATAGCCTATATATTTCAAAATTATAGAATACAAATATAATAATATAGGTTGATTAATTCATACACATAGGCTATAAATTTATTTAATCAAATTGAAGATATTAACACGTTTCTAATTTTCTTGTTATATGTTAGTGGGTTACATGTTAGAAGTTCTGGGTGTAATTTAGTTAAAGCATTGTACAACCGAGAGCCAAAATTAATGCCATGCTTTAGACCAGCAGATGTGAGACATTTAGGTTCTACTAATGTTGAATTAATATTTCGTCTTGTGTCATAATTGTGTGTCTGTAATACAAACTTATTACGATTTTTATGATAAAATTTTAACAGCGTATACTTATAAATTTGTTCAATATTAAATACATTAAATTCAGAATAAATTAATTTAGTTGGATAATCGAAACGTTTCTTCAAGCAAATTTTAATTATTCGTTTTTGTAGTAAATTTAACGGACTAAGATTAATTTTTGTACTTCCACCCCAAACCATTATACCATATTGAATGATAGACTGAATAATGGCCAAATAAACATTTCGTAGAACTCTAATGGGTAAGTAGCATCGAAGATTAACGAATTTATAAATTGTTTTACGAAGCCTCTTACAAAGATAAGTAATGTGATGAGGCCATTTTAAATTCTGATCAATAATGATACCCAGATATTTGACATACGTGGCTTCTTTCAATGGTAGACATTTACAACTTTTGGGATCTAAACAATTTTCACTGTGTATTATTAGTCTATATTCATCGCTAAATTTTAAATTTTGAACACTGGCAGCTGTTAACGAAAAAGGAACTAAAGTTGATTTAGATATATTTAAAGAAAGGAAGTTGGAATTAAGCCATTTTTTTAACAATGTTAGCACCTATATTAGCATTTCTATATGCTTCCTGCCAAGAAAAACCACTGAAAATAATTACTGTATCATCCGCATATGAATATATAGATCCATTAAATTTTTCTAAATTTATATTTAGCAGATCATTAACATATATTAGAAATAAAATAGGTCCCAAAATTGTTCCTTGCGGTACACCTATATCAATATATTTGTATTCACTAAATTGATCTTCAATTTTGGTCATTTGCCTTCTGTTACTAAGATATGATTGGAATAATTTTAAAACTATACCTCTAACTCCAGGCGGCCGGGTAGCTCAGTTGGTAGAGCAGCTGGCTACGGACTGGAAGGTCCGGGGTTCGAACCCAGGTGGTGACAGGATTTTTTCTCGTTGCCAAACTTTCAGAACGGCCCCGAGGTTCACTCAGCCTCCTATAAAATTGAGTACTGGGTCTTTCCCAGGGGTAAAAGGCGGTCAGAGCGTGGTGCCGACCACACCACCTCATTCTAGTGCCGAGGTCATGGAAAGCATGGGGCTCTACCTCCATGCCCCCCAAGTGCCTTCATGGCATGTTACGGGGATACCTTTACCTTTACCTTTACCTCTAACTCCAATAGTATGTAGTTTGTCCAAAAGTAAATTATGATTGATAGTGTCAAATACTTGAGCAATTTTACACATTTTTTTATATCCACTGTTTTTCCCAAACACATTCTGGAATTTGTCCCTTAGTACTTGTACTTCCGAACCTGGTAGCGAGTCTAGTTTAATTTTAATGGCACGCACCTCCTTGTTTCAGACAACAGGTTTTTGGATGTTTCGAGTTATCTTATGGTGTCTCACAAAAAGCTTAGATTTGCTAGTAGGAAAGCCAAATCGTTTTTTAAATAACCATCTTTCAGTATATCTTGAAGGATATCGAGTGACGAAGCCCGATAACAGGGAATCGCAACAAGACGTATTGCCTCACTTGATGGACATTAGCTAGAGGCGAGAGATTTGTTTAAATTAAATAATGTTCATACCCGAGCTCTTATCTGTTGTGTTTCACAAACAAAGCGTGGAATGAAATGATCTTCAGCAACAATAAACATTCATAATTATGTGTTGCACGATCTCTCCTCCTTGTCCATGTTAATTTATTCTCTAATAATAACACTGATATGCTGCCTAGCAGTTCTCAGAACTTGAGGCGATACTATTACGAACATGGATCACGGATACACCACACAGCGCTTAGAAACACGAAGCAACCAAGAATTCTTAAAAAGATAACGTACTTCTGAGTGACATAATTGATTTAGTTTTAAAATGCTTAAAGGTTCTTGTAAAAATTATTTAAGTGAAAAAAAACTCCAAGATTTATGTGTTTATAATAGATTTCCTGAAAATATGTATTTACATAATTTGTTTGTGAAAAATATGTGTTTTTATGTGAAATAAAATTCGGGGTTTAAACTTGAAACTTCATGTTCAGAATTTTTTACTTTGTTAATTGTGTTTTATCACACGCAAAAATAATATTTAATTACATAGGAATCCGCTCCTTAGTAAGTTATTACTAGTTATAGGAACCGAGCGAGTTGGCTCACAAACAAACATTTCCATGAAGACAGATAAAAAAGTTTTCTTTTTCCTTCCATCACGTTAAAAATGTCAAAACAAGTGCTTGTACAAATTACGAGGGTCATAAAAATAAGTTTCCCTGCGACCGTTTACAGAAAGAAAACACAACTGCATTGGAAAAATTTATTGGAACAAATACAACTGTTGCCTATTTTTCAACATATTCCCCACTGGAATTGAGACTTTTTCATAGCATGGAAGCGACAGAGGTGCAGATTAGAGATGAACATAACTAACTGCCGCTCTCGCTCGCTGTGATCGTTGCACTTGTCTTTCGAGTCTCATCTCGTAACTCTCGTGCGCTTCGAGTCTCGGTCAACATTCTCGAAATAGCATTTGGTCGGCGTGGAAAGAATCGTAACCTACATCATTGAAATAAATAGCATTGGAGATATTTAATTGTTACAAAAAGACAAAACAAAACAGTATCTTAGTTATCAAAATGTTCTGATTCTATCATATGATATGACCTATGGTTATACAAATAGAAAAAAATTCTCAAATAAATTTGCATTTCTAAGAAACATAAACCATAACGTTAAACAAAACGTTAATATTCCTTTACTTGAGATTGTACACTTGACATCAAACATAAGAAAAAAAATCCTAGCCCTTTAATAAGGGCCTAATCATTAAATAAAGATTGGGGAACGGATTATTATAGACTATTATAGACTGAAGGGTAGAGATGATGTTTCAAATAGGCAGAATATGACATGAAGTTTATCTAAGACGTACAGTTCAACTATAGGGAACGTGTCACAATGTTTTGCTCTATAGCAAAGCCTTTCCTTTGTTCATAGCTATAACAGCGCCAGGAATCATTCTACTTTAATCCCTTACCGCATTCTGGGACAGATATGGCACATAATGGTTTTATATTCATATAACTTATAATATAAGCATGTAATATTTCAAACTGCATACTAGGACAGATATGACACACTGTCAAGAATTGGATTTGACCATATGTGACATCAGTTGAGAAAGAAAGACCTACTTAAGTTATTTCAATATAAAACCGATGTGTGCAAAACTGTCCCATGCGGAAAGGGGTTAAAAACGAAACAATCGAAAAGTATTGTAATATGTTGACAACGCAGCTAATCGATTCAAAGGTATCGATACTGAAAGAGAAATAGAATGCTAAGAAGAGAACAATTTCCCGCAGAACGAGATACCGATCACCGTTAAAAAGAATTATATAATTCATCAAATTTATAATTATTTTGTGAACATCTATATTGACGAAAATGAAGCATCTTTCCTCCCGACGAATGGGGAGATTCTCTGCCGCTATCACAAAAACGAACAACGCAGTTTATTCGTTCCATTCTTATTTCAATACAAACTTCAACCACATTCATCCAAATATATTTCTTCTTATTGAAGTGATCACGAGATATCAGAATGAGGTTTATGTAAAATTACTATGTTAATTTTCGACATCAATTTAAAACATAACTTAGGATTCTCAAAGCGACTACTTTTGAACGTACTAGTATTTACTTACTTACTTACTTACTTACTGGTTTTTAAGGAACCCGGAGGTTCATTGCCGCCCTCACATAAGTCCGCCATCGGTCCCTATCCTGAGCAAGATTAATCCATTCCCTATCATCATATCCCACCTCTCTCAAATCCATTTTAATATTATCTTCCCATCTACGTCTCGGGCTCCCTAAAGGTCTTTTTTCCTCGGCCTCCCAACTAACACTCTATATGCATTTCTAGATTCGCCCATACGTGCTACATGCCCTGCACATCTCAAACGTCTGGATTTGATGTTCCTAATTATGTCAGGTGAAGAATACAATCCGTGCAGTTGTGTTGTGTAACTTTCTCCATTCTCCTGTAACTTCATCCCTCTTAGCCTCAAATATTTTCCTAAGCACCTTATTCTCAAACAACCTTAACCTATGCTCCTCTCTCAAAGCGAGAGTCCAAGTTTCACAACCATAAAGAACAACCGGTAATATAACTGTTTCATAAATTCTAACTATCAGATTTTTTGACAGCAGACTGGATGATAAAAGCTTCTCAACCGAATAATAACAGGCATTTCCCATATTTATTCTGTGTTTAATTTCCTCACGAGTATCATTTATATGTGTTACTGTTGCTTCCAGGTATTTGAACTTCTCCACCTCTTCAAAAGATAAATTTCCAATTTTTATATTTCCATTTCGTACAATATTCTCGTCATGAGACAATCATATACCTTGTCTTTTCGGGATTTACTTCCAAACCTATCTATTTACTTGCTTCCAGTAAAATTCCCGTGTTTCCCCTAATCGTTTGTTGATTTTCTCCTAACATATTCACGTACTAGTAACTAAAACATAATAACGGTCAAATGTCGCGGCCAGATTTCATAAAGGCTGTCTCCTATTATAATTGTTAAACAAATAAATGAGAAATCACTGATGAAACGAAAACTGAAATAATTTTTGGAGGACAGTCAGAACTGCCTCCTCGTGGTAATGCTAATAATGGTTCTGCACTTAGAGCAATTTATATGTCCTCAACAGTTAAACTTTCCTGCCTTTAGAGGAGGAAATTTTCTTTTGAATTAGGGAAACTTACAGTACCGCTCTTAATTATACTTCGAAGGGGTAGATCACTGCAGTTACGTAGTATTTATACTTGCGCCTTAACAAATACTGCCCGCCTTTACAACTGACAGAGAAGTTGCCGCGACATCCCGGCGCTTTCGTTATTTTACGAAAGAGCAGCAGCAGCAGCAGCAGCAGCAGAGTTAGTGAATTAGACGTACACAACAAGAGAGCTATGCATACTTTCTAACGAAATTTATCCAATTGTCCACCTATTTCTCAATAAACTGTAAGTAGAATAGGAACGAAATTCTGAGGACATGAATTGCAACCTCCTATCAAAATCGTTTCCCATTAAATTTTGGAAGATTTTCTCATTATAAAGTTCACTCGGGAGGAAATTAAACGCAGAATACATATGGGAAATGCCTGTTATTATTCGGTTGAGAAGCTTTTGTCATCCAGTCTGCTCTAAAAAAATTTGAAAGTTAGAATTTATAAAACAGTTATATTACCGGTTGTTCTTTATGGTTGTGAAACTTGGACTCTCACTTTGAGAGAGGCACACAGGTTAAGGGTGTTTGAGAATAAGGTGCTTAGGAAAATATTTGGGGCTAAGAGGGATGAAGTTACAGGAGAATGGAGAAAGTTACACAACACAGAGCTGCACGCGTTGTATTCTTCACCTGACATAATTAGGAACATTAAATCCAGACGAATAATTTCGAGGGAAAAATTGTTCCGGAGCCGGGTATGATCCCGGGACCTTTGGTTTAACGTACCAACGCTCTACCACTGAGCTACTCGGGAACTCTAACCGACACCGATCCAATTTTTCCCTCTATATCCACAGACCTCAAAGTGGGCTGACAACCGTCAAGCAACCAACTTCGAGTGCACACTAACTCCGTGTGACTTAAATTGTAGTTTTCTGTTAACGAACAGTGACGTGTATTATGCAAATCAAGATTTCAGGTATAACTCCCTGTAAAGTTGATTTGAATAATTTCGAGGGAAAAATTGTTCCGGAGCCGGGTATCGATCCCGGGACCTTTGATTTAACGTACCAACGCTCTACCACTGAGCTACTCGGGAACTCTAACCGACACCGATTTGCATTAAATTCAGACGTTTGAAATGGGCAGGGCATGTAGCACGTATGGACGAATCCAGAAATGCATATAGAGAGTTAGCTGGGAGGCCGGAGGGAAAAAGACCTTTAGGGAGGCCGAGACGTAGATGGGAAGATAATATTAAAATGGATTTGAGGGAGGTAGGATATGATGATAGAGACTGGATTAATCTTGCTCAGGATAGGGACCGATGGCGGGCTTATGTGAGGGCGGCAATGAACCTCCGGGTTCCTTAAAATCCAGAAAGTAAGTAAGTAAGTAAGTAAGTAAAGGTTACATTTAGGCCTAGTACTATGCAATATCTTCGAAGCAGTTGCTTTCGAGATATTTAATGTTGATTCTAATTAACGGAGAGAAGGATGTTTTCTCTTTGACCATTAGAGCTTCAAATCATTATCATTGGACGGTCTATTAGATCATTTTATGCGTCTGGCATATTCGTATTCTCTGAATTTCGCTTCTGCTCATACCGTAGTTGACTGAGAAACAGGTAATCGATTTGGATCATTATCGTTAAAAAGTGTGCGTACTTCTGCTTGTGTACGTCTTCTGTCACCAAATCTTATCATCATTAGGTTTTAATTCTATTACTTCATGTTAAGAACATCTTGTTTTATGTCGATTGCATCAATAAAACTGCTTTCATAACACAAGGAGAAAAAAAATTGTATGAACAATAAAACTGTTACCATAGTAACCACAACCATAATTCTTCTATAAGAAAACAAATGAAACACTGGCTAAAAAGTGAGCCCTTTCTGATGATATTAATAGATATTTATGCAAGGATCGTACAATGCGAGCGTCGAAAACTGAACGAGTCCCTTAATATAGTCATTATATATGAGAGTTACATGCAAATTTTTTTCTACTACCTGTAATAAGGTTAAACGAAAATTAATTAATTCATTAAAAACTAAAATTAATAAGTAGATACGTACTTCTTTATATCAACAATAATGGAAGTATGAATATGGTCTTAGATAGTGGGAAACAAATACAAGCTTTGACATCCACAAGGATAACTAATATTATTTCCCAAAGTTTATTACAAATTTAGACTAACACTTCGAATTTATACGTCTGTTTATTGTGCTATCGTTCAAAGAACTTGTGAATGAAGTTATACCTTGTGTTGTTGAAGCATGCGGCAGTCATGGATTGTCTCGTGCCTTCATTGCAATACTTTCTCTTATGTCTCTCTCATACATGTCTACTGATACCCACAATCAAACAAATATAAAAATTATTTTTGTTATATTTGTTTGATTATGGGTATCAGTAGATGCAGCACGAAGAGTTTCCATGAGCCGAACCAAGAATGCGTGTGCGAATTGTGCAAAACTCCATGTGAACGATACCACGTCGAAAAGTGCACTGAAAGACGTTCATCGCTTAATAAGTTTTGCTCAGACTAATTAACTCACCTTATGCACATTTGTGCGCATTTACTCTCATTCATTCATAATCAAACAAAGCGGCTCACAAAGCTTCATTAGAACTTAAGAAACTTATTAATAAAGATAGTTTTCTGTAAAATAAATAAATAAATAAACAAATAAATAAATAAAATTACTAAATAAATAACTAAACAAATAAATAACTAACTAAATAAATAACTAAACAAATTACTAAATAAATAACTAAACAAATAAATAACTAAATAAGTAAATAAATAACTAAATAAATAACTAGGGGAGAGTCTGGTAGTATCGGACATCGGGTAGTATCGGACAGTGCGTTTCTTTCATCTACCACCATATGGTAGTACCTGAATGACATGGTTACGTTTCTCTATGCGACATAACAGAAACGTAACCATGTCAATCAGGTACTATCATCGTGTGGTAGATGAAAGAAACTCACTGTCCGATATTACCCGATGTCCGATACTACCCGACTCTCCCCTAAATAAATAAATAAATAAATAACTAAATAAATAAGTAACTAAATAAATAAGTAACTAAATAAATAACTAAATAAATAAATAACTAAATAAATAAATAAATAAGTCACTAAATAAATAAGTAACTAAATAAATAACTAAATAAATAAATAACTAAATAAATAAATAACTAAATAAATAAGTAACTAAATAAGTAAGTAACTAAATAAATAACTAAATAAATAAATAACTAAATAAATAAGTAACTAAATAAATAAGTAACTAAATAAATAACTAAATAAATAAATAACTAAATAAATAAATAACTAAATAAATAAATAACTAAATAAACAAATAACTAAATAAATAACTAAATAAATAAATAACTAAATAAATAAGTAACTAAATAAATAAGTAACTAAATAAATAACTAAATAAATAAATAACTAAATAAACAAATAACTAAATAAATAAGTAACTAAATAAATAACTAAACAAATAAATAACTAAATAAATAAGTAACTAAATAAATAAGTAAATAAATAAATAACTAAATAAATAACTAATAAACAAATAACTAAATAAATAAGTAAATAATTAAATAAATAAAGAATTTGATAGAACATGGATCTCTTTCCAAATAGCTACTGCTCTACAACAATTTTAATCCAAATAAAAGGGGGTAGTAATTAAGTTTATTAGGAAACAAAAAGCATAAAATAACACGACAAAGGCATGCAAGGGAATTATTTCATTAAATAACAAGTGCAGGCTTACAATACAGAACGTTGGAAGCAGTTTTTTCCTTCTGCACAACATTTGTCTGTATTTCAGTACGAAAAATAAATATTTTTGTCATTATTCTAGTTCATAAAATACTTATAAAAAATAAACAGTACCTTGAAAATTGCATGTATATCTGGCAACAAACATTGTCCGGATATAAAACCACATTTATAAAGGATTTTTCAAAACTTCACTCACCACTTCAGCTTGAGACAATATGGGGGATATAGTTCAGATATGAGTCGCTGATATCATATTGCCAGTTGTTATATACATCTCATTGGATGTTTTGCGTATATCATATGAGAATAAAACATTAACACAGATTTTGTATTCCTTTCTTCCATAACTTGAAACTTCATTCATTCTATAAAAACTTTGTTAAAGTGATGGATTTCTAAAAATGAAAAATAGCTACAAAACTACTCGAAATGTGACGCATAACTTAGGCGTAATTTTTAGGAAATTTCTGATTTAAAACACATCAGAAAGAAGCTATTTTAACGCCTACTACATTTATAGGAACAGAAAAGTGTGTAGGTATTAGACAATTTGAAAGTTACTGTCATATTAGAATATTTTCAAAATTAGGTACATAGAAGTGGATTAAAAACATTAATAGAATGGAAAATTCAATATTACCGAAACAAATTTTATGCTCGACCATGCCGAAATGTAGTAATTATAGACCTGGTAGCAGCCCTTTAATGGACCTCATTAAAGTACACCTATTCATTAAAGTTCAGGTGTTCCACCAATCAGAAAACACCATTGTAGCGATATGAAAGCGCAAGTATCGATTATTCTCGGATATGCTATCGAAAGACAACTAGCGAAACGTCACGGAGGCTGGAAATCCAATACTGTCGCAGAAGGTTATGTTCTATTACTATAATATTTACCGTTAATTGTAAATAATATTCAAATAAATTCAATTTGTCATCTCGTTTTTCAATGTCTAAATCAATTTCAAGGTTATATCAAGATTAATCTTTATTTTACTCTCTAGATTATATCAAGGTCAATGACATTTGTTTCTAGGAAAAAATCAATACTTTCGCGTCTGCGCACATCTCACAATTTACGTGATTTTGCACAAGGTCAGTTCCGCTCCCCAGTCAGATAAGAATAACATGAATACTTCTGAATAATTTCAAGTTAGAAATATGGTCGAGCATAAAAAGTCGTATGAAACTTGCCTATAATAGTAATTAAGACTCTCGTATGAAAATTATGAAACTCGCTTGCGCTCGTTTCATAAACATACTCGCGTCTTAATTACTACCATTATAGGCTCGTTAATGTACTATTAACGTGCCAGTAAGAAAACATAAACCATTTAAATAGGCTAAATGTTTTGTTGAACAGAGCATATTTTAGCGCAGAATTCATGAACTGATTTTCAATATGAAAGTATTCTGCAGATATTGCTGTAGATTTAAAATATTTTAATAACGTATATTTATATATTTGTTCAGTCTGGTACCGGTAGAACTTCAGACCCGCAATCTTGCGCCCTGTACTACTGGATGTTCATTTCAAAGTGTGTCATGACGTCACTGTTGTGAGTCAGTGATTTGAACCGAGTTTCAGCTTTTGTGTCAGAGAAGTTGCCTATTAATCAAGGCGTTCAATCTGAACTTGAGAACGTGTACGGTATAACTTGAACGTCGTAGCAACAGATGGCGGTCTGTACGGTCTGTGTGCTACCATAACCTCTTTCGAACTGTGTTTTACGCGTCCAAATCGTACGCAGGATATTTGTTATCATCGTTTGCGTACGGCAACATTCCACAACACAAATCAAATGCTCCTTGTCCATGTTGACCGTAGAAGTTAATGTCAACAAATACGTAAGTAATCATCTTAACCCTCTCCCCATATCCCGACAGTAAGAAAAAACTCACCTCAGTACGTGTTTCCCAACAGTTCACATTCCTGCCACTACAGGCGTTACCGTACGTATCGGTAAGTACTCTTGGGAATGAACGCCGTACTTGCTAGGCAACTTCTCTGGCACATAGGTAATACGCCTCTGCGGAAGTGTAGGAAGATTGAATTCTCTAGGCTCATCGACTAGCCACATGACGGCATACAGCGAGCCATGACACACTTTGAACTGAACACGCAGTAGAAGTGGATTAAAACATTAATAGAATGGAAAATTCAATATTAGGCCTACCAAAACAAATTTTAACGTACTAGTAAGAAAACATAAACCATTTACATAGGCTAAGTGTTTTGTTGAACAGAGCATATTTTAGCACAGAATTCATGAACTGATTTTCAATATGAAAATATTCTGCAGATATTGCTGTAGATTAAAAAAGAACTTTGGTGTGTGGAAGCAAGCATTTGTTTCCGTATTTTCTAAAAACTGAATTTTAACAAGAGAGAAAAAAAGCCACATTCATGAAGTAACACCTTATTACATTCGTTGATATTAGCTTTTCCACACAAATCCACTAATGGTTCTGGAAAAGTTGGAGTGTCACGCACTCTGAGGAAAAGCCAATACCCTGAAATCAGCGCAACGCTTACGTGATGCATGCATTTTTCTACGTCTCTATTTGGGCTTAATTTTATGCTTTATACATTTAAACAACATTTTAATCCAATGTTAATTACGCACATCTTGACGTTCTAAAATATTACATAGACTACGTGTACCTGCCCGAGGCCGTAGTGATGTGCAACAGAAGTATCAAAGAGATCCTTATTTTTAAATCTGTGTCAGGCTTCAAATTAATGTGGCAGCGATGACGACGGGCTCGTGTGTGTTTCAGTTTAAACGTTAAAAATATTTCCATAGTCAGCTATAACGCTATTAACAGGCAGGGTCCCCTAGATGTTTAAATATTTATGGAACCACAAGAAAGTTGCTGGCTTCGTTTGTGGGAATGTTGTATGCTAGGAGTTATAAAATAAATAATTGCGTTAATATATTATGGTTCTAACTGCAATAAGTTATTATAACCCCTTTGTACGAAGCCCTCTTTTCTTTCGAGACATAATGAAGCGATTTTGTTAGGAAATTTTCCAGTCGAAATAAAGAATCATTCAAAGTCTCCTCAGCTGTAGTGAGGATCACGCAACTGTAGTTCCTAAAAGGCTAATTGGCAGTCTCTTCAGTGATGCCAACAAGTACCAGATATCACCAAAGAGGGTAAAGTCACAGTACCATAAACTGAAATAATAATAATAATAATAATAATAATAATAATAATAATAATAATAATAATAATAATAATATCATCATCGTCCATGCAGGTATTAGGCCTAGTGGCCTGTTAGGTCTCCGTCCATCTTTTCAGGGGGCGTCCATGTGGTATAAGGCTATAGCGGAGAATTTGTCTTGGGAGTCTGGAACGGTCCATTCTATTGACATGGTTAAGCCATTTTTGTCTATAGTGGTTGAGATATTCATAAATTGGAGTAATTTTCAATTCTTTTGTAATTAGTTAATTCCTTTTGTGGTCAAGCAAGCTGTAGCCGGCAGTCCTCCTTAGAAATCTCATTTCCGCAGTTGTTAGGCGTTGAACATCTGAGTTTCGGACAGTCCAGGCCTCACTACCATACATGAGGACAGGTCTTGCTAGAACTTTATATGCTTTTAACCTAGTATGTTTTTGGGTTTTCGTAGTTGTGAAAACCTGGTTGATGGTTCTTGAGGCTCCATTAAAATGTTGAATATTTTCAGATATATCAGTAACAGGTAAATATGTCAAATTATAACCTAAATATTTACATGAGTTTACCTAACGTATGGGTTCCAATGCAAATTTTACTCCTAACTGAAACTGAAATAATAATAATAATAATAATAATAATAATAATAATAATAATAATAATAATAATAACAATAACAATAACAATAATAATAACAATAACAATAATAACAATAACAATAATAATAACAATAACAATAATAACAATAAAATAATAATAACAATAACAATAATAATAATAAATAATAATAACACTTTCTTGCTTATTTACCGCAACTCAGCTTTATGTTGGGAGGTGTTTCTTAAATTGTTCAATAATAATTTGTGAAAGTATATTTTCCTCCTGAACTTCTCGCACATTATGTTGGTAATTACAGTAGATTAATATGACCTAATATTACAATGTATTTTGTCTGACAACATGAAATTCTTTGCTTTGACTGAATAGTTTACGATTTACGAGACCTAACTTAAGGAAGAAGAAAAAGAAGCGTAGTAGTGGTAGTGGTAGTGGTAGTAGTAGTAGTAGTAGCAGTAGCAGTAGCAGTAGCAGCAGCAGCAGTAGTAGTAGTAGTAGTAGCAGTAGCAGTAGCAGTAGCAGTAGCAGTAGCAGTAGCAGCAGTAGCAGTAGTAGTAGTAGCAGTAGTAGCAGTAGTAGCAGTAGTAGCAGTAGCAGCAGCAGCAGTAGTAGTAGTAGTAGTAGTGGTAGTAGTGGTAGTAGTGGTAGTAGTAGTACTAGTAGTAGTGGTAGTAGTGGTAGTAGCAGTAGCAGCAGTAGCAGCAGCAGCAGTAGCAGTAGTAGTAGTAGTAGTAGCAGTAGCAGTAGCAGTAGCAGTAGTGGTAGTAGCAGCAGCAGTAGCAGTAGCAGTAGCAGTAGTAGTAGTAGTGGTAGTAGTGGTAGTAGTAGTAGTAGTAGTAGTAGTGGTAGTAGCAGCAGTAGCAGCAGCAGCAGCAGTAGCAGTAGCAGTAGTAGCAGTAGCAGTAGTAGTAGTAGCAGCAGTAGCAGTAGCAGCAGCAGCAGTAGTAGTAGTAGTAGTGGTAGTGGTAGTGGTAGTGGTAGTGGTAGTAGTAGTAGTAGTAGTAGCAGTAGCAGTAGCAGTAGCAGTAGCAGTAGTAGCAGTAGTAGTAGCAGTAGCAGCAGTAGTAGTAGTAGTAGTAGTAGTAGCAGTAGTAGCAGTAGCAGCAGCAGCAGCAGTAGTAGTAGTAGTAGTAGTAGTAGTGGTAGTAGTGGTAGTAGTGGTAGTAGTGGTAGTAGTAGTAGTAGTACTAGTAGTAGTGGTAGTAGTGGTAGCAGCAGTAGCAGCAGTAGCAGCAGCAGTAGTAGTAGTAGCAGTAGTAGCAGTAGCAGTAGTAGTAGTAGCAGCAGTAGCAGTAGCAGTAGCAGTAGTAGTAGTAGCAGTAGTAGCAGTAGCAGCAGCAGCAGCAGTAGTAGTAGTAGTAGTAGTGGTAGTAGTAGTAGTGGTAGTGGTAGTAGTGGTAGTAGTAGTAGTAGTACTAGTAGTTGCAGTAGCAGCAGTAGCAGCAGTAGCAGCAGTAGTAGTAGTAGTACTAGTAGTAGCAGTAGCAGCAGTAGCAGCAGCAGCAGTAGCAGTAGCGGTAGTAGTAGTAGTAGTAGTAGTAGTAGTAGTAGTAGTAGTAGTAGTAGTAGTAGTAAAGGTAACCTTTTAAAGGATTTGCCACTGATTGCATCGTCATTTAAGTGTTTGTAATGAGATCTGCCAAAAGCTTCATTTATTTACTGCATGCAGGCCTACAATACGATCTTTCTGCAACACCGGATTAGGCAGTGAATGTCGCCGAACACTTTCTCTTATTACCTGCTCAGCTCGGCCTTATTCTAGCTGCAGCTAAATTTTAAATGGCCACAAGGTGCTGAGGAGTACTCATGCCATCTACAAGACGACACGTTTCTGCTATTAGCGACCCAGGAAGCCTCATTCCAAAAACATTAAACACAATCGAGGCTTCAGAAATCTATGTACTTCCGAACTGTAATGTATCCATACCGATTTGGTAAATTCTAAATGCTTTTCATATCACTTATAGATTATCTGCATAGACCATTTTTTATGTTCTATGCTTTTTACACTTACTTATGGCTTTTAAGGAACCCGAAGGTTCATTGCCGCTCTCACATAAGCCCACCATCGGTCCCTATCCTGAGCAAGATTAATCCAGTCTCTACAATCACATCCCACCTCCCTCAAATCCATTTTATTATTATCCTCCCATTTACGTCTCGGCGTACCCAAAGGTCTTTTTCCCTCCGGCCTCCCATACCTATAATCTTTTCGCTGTAAGAAAAATCCTAATGTAAACAATAGCACGTGACTGAAGTGAGGCTTCATTGGCCGCTGTTTGGCGCCATAGATTCTCAGTACGTGTTCCCGCCTACTGTTGTACATTCTGTTTCATGTTAAACATTTCCCATTACTCGTCAAGTAGGCCTAACCTCACTACTATGCATTCATTTGTTTAGGAAACATTTACTTTATAATTACTACAATTAAATTATTTTTAAGTCTTATGTCTTCACAATGGACATTTGAGGATACAGAAGCCATACTTCAATACTAGCTTACGTGAACAACAAACTACGAGCCAACTTGTTACAAGAACAGACTACCTGGGTATTACTGTTGGTATTCATCCGCGTTCATAGCACATAACAAAATATAGAAGTAGCTTTTCTTTTACATAGCGTTTTACACATGAGTGAAGTTAAATGTTTCATCGTATTTAACAACTAGAATTCAATTTTTTATTTTCAAATAATACAAGATTGTGGTTTCCAAATACGAACTTTATTTTCCTGCGTAATGTGAGTGTTTCGACTGGGAGCCAATCACGGGTGTGACAGCAACGTGCTTATGTTTACATTAGGATTTTTCTTACAGCGAAAACAGTATACTACATACCCTGCCCATCTCAAACGTCTGGATTTAATGTTCCTAATTATGTCAGGTGACCATTATTAATCCATTCTTTCTTCCAAGTTCATTCGACATCAGAATTAGCCACCGGCGTGGCTCAGTCGGTTAAGGCGCTTGCCTGCCGGTCTGAAGTTGCGCTCGGACGCGGGTTCGATCCCCGCATGGGCCGATTACCTGGCTGGGTTTTTTTCCCAGGTTTTCCCCAACCGTAAGGTGAACGCCAGGTAATCTATGGCGAATCCTCGGCCTCATCTCGCTATCACCAATCTCATCGACGCTAAAAAACCTCGTATTTGTTAGAGCGTCGTTAAATAACCAACTAAAAAAAACATCAGCATTACCATACGAACTTCCTAGCTGTCATTACAATAGAAATGAAAAGTTTCCTTGAAAACAATATGGGTTGAATATTATGTCTCACATACGAGATACACTATTAAATTCACAAAGTTGCTGTTTCACCTGATGATAGTAAGAAATACTGTATCATATTTCAAATTTGATCCATTAACATCTTGAGACGGAGAACGAATATTTTCAGAGTACAAATATGTTTTTTTTTTCTGAACAAAAAAGGAGTGTTTCTTTTGATAAAATGAAAATGTTCATTGTTATTTGTTATAATGAGACTAGAATCATAATTGTATACTTTTCATGTTATTTTCATATGTATAGGTAAATTATTTTAGATTGGGAGTTAAGAAGTTTATAATTACAAATTATTGTTATTTTATATTATTCGTTTATTATTTTCTTGTTCGAAGGCCGTGGACGACTGGAGCACAAATTTGGTTACCACCCGGCTGTACATGTTTGTCGTTCTGATTCACTGACATTGAGATTTACACTACTACTTTCCATTCGGTAGAGATATAGTCCAAGCTCACACAAGTTAACAGTTTTCTTACCAACTCCCTAGCTCTGCTTATTGCATAAAGAAGTCATATTAAAAGAGTTGAATAGATAAAAAGGGGGTCTCTTAGAAGCAGTATTCTTCAGGGCATCTATATTAAACTCTCCCGTTAAAATGATGTAACCACATAGTTTAAAAACATGATAAAAAGTTACTTCTAATTTAGATAAAAAAATATGTCAATGTTGCCATTCGATCTATTATATACACATAAAGTGCCATAATTAATATTATTGTTTAAATTCGCTTTTGCATCAGAGTATTCAAAGTTAGCTTCTTCAGATATGCAAGAAAATCTGTTTAAACTCTTGTAGACCTATTATGTTTACACTAATTATAGCACCACCGTGAATGTGTTCTTTCACCATAAAACAATAAGCAATATCATATCCCGCAAAGTATAAGGTAGATGCGTTTGAATACGAGTGTTCAGTTTAAACACTCTATATATATATATATATATATATATATATATATATATATATATATACCTATCAGATTGCTCTGTATGAAGTAAAAATTGAAGAACATTTAACTCATTACTAGCTGATTAAACATTAAAACTAATTACTTTGACATTATTACAACTAATAAGCCCAGAATTTGTTGCAGAAATTAGGCTTTTCTTTCTGAGTTCATTATAAAACTATAAAGGGCGGACACATGCATCTACCTATCTGTCTGTCCATCCATCTATCTATCCATCCATCCATTCATCCACCCACCCACCCACTTATCTTCTTACTTATCTACTTATTTATTTATTTTTTATTTATTTATATATTTATTTCTTAATTATTTATTTAAATTTTATTTATTTATTATTTATTTAACTATTATTTATTTATTTATTATATATTTCTTATTTACTTATTTTGTATTTATTTCTTTATTTGTTCATTTATTTACTTATTTGTATACTTATATATTCACTTATTCATTCACTTATTCATTCACTTATTCATTTCTTTCTTTCTCTTTCTTTCTTTCTTTCTTTCTCTCTTTCTCTCTATCTATCTATCTATCTATCTATCTATCTATCTATCTATCTATCTATCTATCTATCTATCTATCTATCTATCTATCTATCTATCTATCTATCTATCTATCTATCTATCTATCTATCTATCTATCTATCTATCTATCTATCTATCTATCTATCTATCTATCTATCTATCTATCTATCTATCTATCTATCTATCTATCTATCTATCTATCTATCTATCTATCTATCTATCTATCTATCTATCTATCTATCTATCTATTTATTTATTTATTTATTCTGATGTAGTTAGGGCCATCAGCCCTTCTCTTTCACATCATCAGAAATACAAACATAACAATATAACAAATCACAATATAAACACTATAAACAATATGGTTTTAATGATAACTAAAAATTAAATAATTTCATATGGAACTGTGACTTTATTTAAAGATTTCTCTGCGTTAACAAATCCTTCAATAAAATTATAAAATTAGAGCTAAGTGACACAATCTACGTTTTTGCTATACGTTGTAATCCTGCCTGAATTTCATTCTTCTCTTCACGCGTTTCGTACCCTGCGGAGTTTATGAGATTTAAACGCATTTAAAGTCGGAGGGGGGGGGATTTTAATGAATTAATGTTGTCGTACTTAAAAAAGGATAATAGCTTTGTAGTTCTAGGATGGCAGAATAAGCATCTGCCTCCCCATCTCCAGCCTTATGCTAGTAAGTAATGTTCGTGGCGAGGGTGTAATTAAAACCCTCATCTCGTACTGAGGACAGGGGAGGGGAAGGGAAGTGCTTTCCTCCCAAGGAGCGAGAACCAAGTGCGACGCGACGTCTCCACAGAGCATGCTGCAATTCAAGCAACACAATTTATTGTCCAAATGCAAAAAGATTTGTGTTGATTCTCATGTTTGAATTATTGCTAGAATGTAAGACTAATGTTCGGCAGGGATGTGGTCGTTCTCTCCCCTTTTTATAATCTATTATAACGAATAATTTTCTCGCCAAAGACTAAAAACAACTAACTCTTAGTAGTGAGTTATACAGTGTTTTTCCAATTCACTGCGGGCTAAAGCAAGGAGATGCAATATCACCTTTACTTTTTAACTTTGCTCTAGAATATGCCATTAGGAAAGTTCAGGATAACAGGCAGGGTTTGGAATTGAACGGGTTACATCAGCTGCTTGTCTCTGCGGATGACGTGAATATGTTAGGAGAAAATCCACAAACGGTTAGGGAAAAACGGAAATTCTACTTCAAGCAAGTAAAGCAATAGGTTTGGAAGTAAATCCCGAAAAGACAAAGTATATGATTATGTCTCGTGACCAGAATATTGTACGAAATGGAAATATAAAAATTGGAGATTTATCCTTCGAAGAGGTGGAAAAATTCAAATAGGGCCTATATTGGAGCAACAGCAACAAATATAAATGACACTCGGGAGGAAATTAAACGCAGAATAAATATGGGAAATGCCTGTTATTATTCAGTTGAGAAGCTTTTGTCATCTAGTCTGCTGTCAAAAAATCTGAAAGTTAGGATTTATAAAACAGTTATATTACCGGTTGTTCTGTATGGTTGTGAAACTTGGACACTTACTTTGAGAGAGGAACAGAGATTAAGGGTGTTTGAGAATAAGGTGCTTAGGAAAATATTTGGGGGCTAAGAGGGATGAAGTTACAGGAGAATGGAGAAAGTTACACAACGCAGAACTGCACGCATTGTATTCTTCACCTGACATAATTAGGAACATTAAATCCAGTCGTTTGAGATGGGCAGGGCATGTAGCACGTATGGGCGAATCCAGAAATGCATATAGAATGTTAGTTGGGAGGCCGGAGGAAAAAAGACCTTTGGGGAGGCCGAGAAGTAGATGGGAGGATAATATTAAAATGGATTTGAGGGAGATGGGATATGATGATGGAGAGTGGATTAATCCTGCACAGGATAGGGACCTATGGCGGGCTTATGTGAGGGCGGCAATGAACCTTCGGGTTCCTTAAAAGCCATTTGTAAGTAAGTTAACTTATACAATAGCGTCGAGCTTTACAGACACTATGTTCGGTTCAAGTTAGCCGAGTACGGCGAAGTTAGATATTCGCCTATGTCTGCTCTGCAGGAGAAAGCCTGTCGTATTTCTTTCACCTTGTAATAAAAACATTCGCTGCCCTTAACACCCATCTCTCCATGTTTTAACCGCTTAACCCTTCGTTACTCGCGTTAAATTTCGTAACGCCAGTACTCACCTGGATTACAATGGTAATCCACATTTGTTTTTGTTTGCAGACATGGTTTAAACATTGAAATTAGATTTAAATGTTAAGAAATATATTGTGTTCAGTTATTACAGTAATGAGAATGGATATGTTACGCATAACGGAACGTATTAAATATAAATATTAATAATGAAACGTATTATAGTACACAAATTGCATTCAAGTGACATGTTTACATAATGTTTCCACACTGGACGTGTCTATGAGTCATAATTTATTGTTGCACCATAGTTATGATTTAGTTCACTATCATCTTAATTATGTAGGTTATCTAGAATTGTTGCTCATTCGCTGTGTGAAGGTCACCTGATCTCTTGATGTAAACTCTCCCACAGGAAACGCAAGTTCACTACTGCTGACCTTTGTTGCGTCATATTTGATAACTAAATACCTCACTCAGGGGTGTAGCAATGAAAAAATTCAGGGATGTAACAATCATTCACACTTCACATATAATATTTTACAGATGTTTTTGCAGTTCAGATTTAACTCACATGATAGCCTAATCTACATCTGATTCAATTATCTAAGTAGGCCTACGCATTTCTTCCATACAGTTCAAACAAATTACATGTTTAGTAAGTCAAAGAAAATAGAGGCCAGCGTCGTGAATTTCTGCTTACATCATAGGCTGAGCATAACTGTTCCAGGACATTCACAGCACATTTATTTCTATTATAAAATGATATTATTTCATGTTTCTAGCTGCCTCCCGTTTCCTTATCCATTGCCTTATCATAATGCATGGTTGATAATGCTAACAGTGTTTTTTTTTCTTTGGTACATACGAAATAATTGTGCAGCGTTCATTGAATCCAAACAATGTACTGTTAACTTGCCTGTCTTAGTAGTTGTGAAATGAGGAGGGATTTCTCTTTTGTTTTCTTTCTATGTTCCTACAAGTGTAATTTTGTCATTTTCTAGAAGATCTAAACACAGCGGTATGCTCATGAAACAGTTATCGGTGGTCACATTTCTTCCTGTTCCTTTGATGGGATGAACCAGCCTCTTCACCACTGCATGTGCACTGTTACTTCGGTGAAATGGACAGTCTGGTTGAATACCAGCATAAATTTCCAAGTTATGAGTGTAATATGTTTTCACATCCACCTTAGCAAAAATTTTGATCCAACATTTTGTTGGTTTAGTAGGTATATACTCTTCATGGGACATCGTCCTCTGAATGCAACCAACTGCTCGTCTATAGTTACATATTCGCTTGGACTACAGCACTTTTGTGAGTTCTGAACAAATAACTCTAATACTTCACGTATAGCAGCCAATTCATAAATTTCTTTCCTTTCCTTTTGTCATAAATGTTATCAAAGAGTAGACATCGTAACAAAAATTAGAATCTATTGTAGGTCATTGTCAGGTAAATTGACTCTATTCCTGTGCCATTTTTATCCCATAGTTCTCTTACGTTCAGTCTTCCCGATTTCAAGGCGCCAGCAAAATACAAAATACCCAAGAGTGCCTCAATTTCTACGTCATTTGTTAATTTGCAATCTCTGTCACGTCCGTAATTACGCTTCACTTTTTCAATACAAATATTAGTACCCTTACAATTACATTGATTATTGTCTGATCAATAAAGCAGTCAAAACTCTCTGTGTGGGTCCGCGCAATTCTTGCAGCCCTTTTAGGGCTCGATAAATGAATCACTATATTTTGTGCTCGTCTTCTCCCTCGTTGAGCTACTGGTTCTTCCTGCCAAATTGTAGTCTTTTTTTCTATCCGTATAGCAGTTTCCATCATTTATAGACATTAGTCTTTCATCACCACCACTACCACCACCACCATCATCATCATCATCATCATCATCATCATCATCATCATCATCATCATCATCATCATCATCATCATCATCATCATCATCATCATTGTCTTCTTCTGAATTAGAATCGTGAACTTCATTCTAAAGATCTCCCCTGTTGCTTTCATCATCACTTTCATTTTCAATGTCATCATCCATATCTTCATCCAGCCATTTGCAAATGTTGTTTGTAGTTTCCGTACCCATTGGAGCAAACTGCGAAGAGGATGGAACGATGTCACACATTTTTTCATAAACTTACTGCATTGCATCACTTATAACCATATTAAAAACTATTTCACTTACCTGAACAAAAAACTGACGTCAGTACTCGCGTGGATTACAATGGTAATCCACTCGGAAAAATTGTGCATCACTTTATAAAACTTCGTATAACTTTCCAAAGGGTTGCGACAAATACGTCTAAACACCAGTAATGCCTCACTTAGACTGTGACGAGAAATTGCATTGACGCTCAACTACGCAGTGCTGCAGGCAGTGACGTAATAGAGGATTAAATATCAGTGGATTACTATTGTAATCCACGCGAGTACTGAAGGGTTAAGGGGACACGGTACTCAGAATCATAAAAAATTGAATTTTTTGTTTTTAACGGAAATAAATTATCTGGATCTTCCTGATCGAGAAAATGTATAGTTTTATAATGTTGCGATGTATCTAACCTACAAAAAACAGTCTTTAATTGAAAAGGTGTCTCATCAAATCAGTAGTGCCACGTCCCTTCACTGAAATGTGGAAGTAAAAAAGTTGTGCAGGATGTAAATACCAACAGTGATAGTATTGTAAATTAACAGTAATGATGTAGGGTAAATAGTAGTATTAATATTATAATTAGCGCAGATTTATAAGTAATTCAGAAATTGATGTTAATTTTTAAACAAGGTTTTCTTAAAACAACATTTTTATGTATATATGCACCTATAACCCAGAAACTATTAGTGTTACAGAGCTCAAATTTTTCACACTAATTGTACGTCATATAATGACTTAATAATAGCACTTTTACATTGATATGATATGTATTACAAGATTTATATATATTTTTGTGTTGAAAATTTCAGGTTCTTCTCGGTAGAATTTTTGTGAAATTATAGTATTTTTTTTTTAATCGATAAAGTCTAGCTAGATCTATAATTCTGCTAGTGAACGTAGATAGGTATATTGCAAATATGTAGGCCCATTAAAAATTTTAGCAATGTACATTAACTAGTTTTCAAGAGAATGGTGCATGAATGTAACAATTTTTTACTGTTTTTCTTCTTCTTTCATTTCAATACAATTTTTTTAGAACTCAATTATAGCAGTCAATACAACAAACTAACCACAAATATAATTTTAAAAGAATGTAAAATAACATGTAAAAATTTGAAAATAACACCTTTTATACTTTTGGAGAAATAATCACTTAAAATCAGCATTGCGCACTATGAAAACACTTACACTACATTGTCCCCTTAAGGATTTTAGCACAGACCTTGAAATTAGTTTTTCATATGAAATAATACCAAGTTTGTAAAGTCTTGGTTGCCTCTCTCATGTTCGAAAACTGCAGGACACTAGTAAACAACAGAATAACACACATATAGACCAATGATCGCAAAATGCGCTGTTGCAAAATCATGCTTCTGAACTTTTTTCAGCATGTTCCAATACATGAATTGTAATACTGCAAGTCATTTTGAATTTAATCAAAATTCCATTCATGTTGCATAACATAATTAATTTAAACTTCACAAACTAAATAATAATAATAATAATAATAATAATAATAATAATAATAATAATAATAATAATAATAATAATAATGATTTATTTTAGCTGGCAGAGTTAAGGCCGTAAGGCCTTCTCTTCCACTCAACCAGCAAAAAGTATATATACATATGCATGAACTTACAAAGAATTCAACAATTTGATTTAGATGAGAGTTACATGTATACAAGAGTTATTTACAAATTAAACAACAAAATACTATGAACTATTAATTAATCACTGAAATAAACTGTGTAGCAGAATTAAACTAAAATACATAGAAAGTTAATATATTTCAAATAATATTAGATAATAGAAAGAGATTATTATGAGACAATTAAAACACAGCACAATCAGGATGATGTCTAAAGAAAGAAGTAACAATGTAGACAGTGATATTTTAAATCAGTATGATTGGAGTGAAATGCTAATAAGGTTATCTTTTAAGCTGTTCTTAAAGGTGTTTGTTGTCTTGCAGCCCCTAATACTTTGTGACAAGGAATTCCATTGACGCGAGGTGGATATTGTAAAAGATGATGAATAACAAGATGTTCTATGAAGAGGTATACTTAGCGTGCCACAGATAAGTGATCTGGTATTTACGTCGTGGTTAGAGTATAGATAAGAGAAACGAGACGAAAGGTAATTTGGTGTTGAGGTGTGCAGAATCCGAAAGAGTAAAGACAAAGTGTGTAAAGTTCTACGTTCTTTAAGTCAGAGCCACGAGAGACTTGCGAAGGACGGTGATATGTGATCATATCGTCGGATGTTGCACACGTATCCGATGCACATATTCTGAGCTCGCTGTAACTTGACTGACAATTCAGAACTTAGGTCACTTAACAAAACGTCACAATAATTGAAGTGCGGCATTACTAGGTTTTGCACTAAATGTACAGTCTTAAAGCATGTTATCATGCTCTGTGATTCATAAATGAAGTAATAGGGTGAAAGGCATTATTCGTTTTCTATGTGACTTAGTTCATTTTATTAATAGGCCTATACTGGGTGTTCATTTCAAAGTTTGTCATGACGTCACTGTTGATGAGTCAGCGATTTGAAGCGAGTTTCAGCTTTTGTGTCATAGAAGTTGCCTATTAATCAAGGCGTTCAATCTGAATTTGAGAACGTGTACGGTATAACTTGAACGTCGTAGCAACAGATGGCGGTCTGTACGGTCTGTGTGCTACCATAACCTCTTTCGAACTGTGTTTTGCGCGGCCAAGTCGTACGCAGGGTATTTGTTATCATCGGATGCGTACGGCAACATTCCACAACACAAATCAAATGCTCCGTGTCCATGTTGACCGTCGAAGTTAATGTCAACAAATACGTAAGTAATCGTCTTACCCCTCTCCCCTTATCCCGACAGTAAGAAAAACTCACCTCAGGATATATTCCGAAACAGTTCACATTCCTGCCACTACCGGCGTTACCGTACGTATCGGTAAGTACTCTTCTGAATGAACGCCGTAATTGCTAGGCAACTTCTCTGGCACGTAAGTAATACACCTCTGTGGAAGTGTAGGAAGATTGAATTCTTTAGGCTCATCGACTAGCCACATGACGGCATACAATACAGCGAGCCATGACACACTTTGAACTGAACACCCAGTATTATGTTTAATCGACACACTGTTAATTAGGGATATAGGCTATAGTAATAGGCTATATATTTGGTTTTTACTCTCCAAGTCGAGCCAAGTATTAACCCATAGACGTTGGGCATAAGTTGCCCCACTTTTTTTTTTAATATAATGCACAAAGTTAACATGTATAAAATTAGCGATGTTATTTAGAAAAATTAAAACCCCCATCTGACCAGGAATTGAACCCGGTCCTCCGACGTCGGAAGCAAACATCTTACTGACCGCTTCACCGGGGCGAACAGTACAGAGACAGCATGAAGAGTCTTACAACTTCCCGGCTTGATCTCAAAGGAGACAGCACACATACAAATTCATTGGTGTGAATCGCTCTTAAATACCTAACATTTTTGCTACTCTTTCATCGTACGATGACGCAGAATATCTGCATGGAAACTTCATAATATGTACTTCAGTACATTAAAATAATATATGATAAGTTATACGTAACTCACTTTGTGATTTAAGAAGGCGCTTATTCCGTCGGATCCCGCCAATCAGTCACTCATTACGAGTGCACCTCCGCACATATGTGGACAGTGTCCTACGTTCATAGACATTATGACGTAGTGCAGAAGGCAGGCCACTAGAGGGAACTCAAGAGGTGGAACTTTTAACTGAGACGATTCGATCCGACACCGGGATGGGAATCTGGTGTGGCTTAGTGGATAAAGCATCAGCACATAGAGCTGAAAACCCGGGTTCAAATCCTGGTGCCGGAGAGAATTTTTCTCCGTTCCACTACTCTTTCATTGTATATTTCCAGTTACATTATTTTCATTACTGAACACAAATTTATCTCAGAGCTTCTCGGAGTTCGAATTAATGAGTGCATAGGGGGATCCCCCCTAATGAAAGATTATCCGTTACTCGTAGCTAAAATTGTATCCCTTCAGGGGAAATCATTTTCCTTCTCTCTCCCTCTTGATATTGATGACTTCTTGATAATAACAAATTCATTTAAGCTTTGTAACCTTTACAATTAGAAATTCGTACGTTTAATCATTACTCTAAAAAAAAGTGTGCTTTAGATACTTTCCATTTAAACCAATAACGTAATTTTAATTTTAACAGGCAATGTAGCTTAGCACGCAGACCAAATATTGTAATTGAAGTTAAAAAACAATTCTCCAAATTTATACTAGGATAAAATTTTGCTATAATATATTGTAGTCTGTAGACACTAGCCTATATAAAATAGCTATTTTATCCGATTGTAGTAAAAAACATATTATAACAGAAAGAATTAAAAATTGTATCGATTCTCGTAAGATAAAAACGTTTTCATGTAAGGCAGACTTCTATCTTATCCAGTATTACATGGAAACCATAATCCTTCTTACTGCGAGTGATATTCCCTAATGTAATAACTCTAAAATGAAAGCAAACTTGCTAAATGTCACATGTATTCACGGTTCATTTGCTTGGTACTTAACTGAGATCTTTTCTGATCCCACACCATCTTTCATTGTTAATATTTACATCCATATATTCCGAAACATTGCAGTAACCTAGATATGCTATCCTAGGATATTTTAGTTTCTTTTACAATTAAAATTATTTCATAATTATACACGGTGATTCACGAGGATTTACCGCCACTTAGGGAGCTTATTTCCGAAGACATTCTGAGCAAAAAATGTCATAAACATGTGTCCTAATCTCAATATTTTTAGAGTTAAACTAATTTGAAGTTGTGTGTGAAATACCTTTTTGTTTAGCTTTAAGGGTAAAAGAATATTACAAATAGAGAATGAACTATTCAGAAGTATCATTTTTTTAAATAAAATTTATTGATCGATCAGAGCATTTAGAGCTATACAGATCATTTCTAAATAAAATATAAATACAATACATGTCACTGAATTGAGGGCAGCCTAGATTGGGCTCCTCAATGAACAAAAATAATTGTTAATAAATAATTATTTACATCGGTTGGTGTGATGATAAATTTTGAATATAATATGAGGTCCATTGGAAGTCGGCTCTTGGTTCTGATGGGAAATGTGGACTTCCTTCCGAGAGAGTAGTGGACGGCGCCTGGAACATTTTCTAGGTTGTTATAGAACTTCTTAGCTTGTGAATGAATAAACTGTTGGACTGTGTCAATACCAGTTTATCTGTGTAGTTGGCTGTTACGGACAAACCAAGGAGAATTGAGTGAAATTCGTAGGACTTTATTTTGAAATGACTGGATGTGTTTAATTTCACTTATTGCAGCTCCTCCCCAGACAGGACAGGCATAAAGCAGTAGAGGTCGTAATAGAGATGTGTAAAGTAGCATGCAATTTTGTAGTTTTAGAGATGATTTCTTGTTGAGGAGCGGATATAATTTAGCGAGTCTTGAGTAGGCCAATTTAAGTTTGTTGTTGATGTGATGTTTCCATGATAGACGGCGATCTAAGTGCACTCCAAGATATTTTACAGCTTCATCCTTTGGTTTCCACGGTATCACGTTGGTTGAAAGATTTATGCATGGAGGATTAGCAGGACGACACAAAGTAAATATCATTGCTTCGCATTTATTGTAGTTCAATGCGATGCGCCAAATTTCAAGCCAAGGGCATATAATGTTTAAGGGTTCCTGAAGATGATTTGAGGCTATGTTAATGTTGCGATGGAATCATTTCTTTAATTGATTAGTATTCTGAAGCTAAATATGTGTGGTATATAGTCTACATAGCCCTATTTTACGAGTAGAAATGTATATACCTGTATATGAATCTCTGCATTGGCATATGAATATGCAACTACATTTCTGTACAATATGTACAGTATATAAATCTATACATTTAGGGACTATGTTGTAACTATATCAATAATTGCATTTGAATCGCCACCGGCGTAGCTCTGTTGGGTAAGGAGCTAGCCTGTCGATCCGGAGTTAAGTTCGGGCTCGGGTTCGATTCCCGCTTGGGCTGATTACCTGGTTGGGTTTTTTCCGAGGTTTTCCTCAACCATAAGGCAAATGTCAGGTAATCTATGGCGAATCGTCGGCCTCATCTCGCCAAATATCTCGCTATCACCAATCATTCCATCGACGCTAAATAACCTCGTAGTTGATATAGCGTCGTTAAATAAACAAGTAAAAAATACATTTGAGTAGGAAATTAGATAGGGATCTATGTACGGGTCTAACAAGCAAGCATTCTTATAAGGGCAGATAAAATGTTAAATTTTTTCTTTCACCATGTTAATAATGTCAAAAGAAGTTCTTGTACAAATTTTGGCCACTCGACAGCAATTACGAAGCCGTCCAGAAAGTGATTTTCCCTGGGGCCGGTTACAGAAAAAAAGTACAATTGCCTGGAAAGATTTATTGAAACTGTTGCGTTATTTTCCAAAATTTCCCCCACTGGAATTGAGATATTTGTCATACCATGGGATCAATTTTTGTTTGTATCCTTGTGCCGTAGAATTCAGCAGCGTGGGATCGGAACCAGCGTTTGACAGCCGTCTACACCTCTCTGTCGGTCCCATGATAAGACCAATGTCTCAGTTCCGGTGGGGAATATATTGAAAAATAGCTCAATAAGCGATGTGTCAGTTCCAATAAATTTTTCCAATGAAATTGTGTTTTCTTTCTGTTAACAGCCCCTGGCAATCTTATTTTTTACGGCTCTCGTAATTGCGGTCGAGTAGCCAAAATTTGTATAAGCACTTCTTTTGATATTATTAACACGGTGAAAGAAAAAAATTTAACATTTTTATCTGCTCCCATCAGAATGTTTGCTTGTAAGCTTTGGGGTTTAATCTACGTAATGCAGGCATGTCAATTGAGGCCCACAGGAGCAAGCGCGCGCTTTAGAGCCCAGGAGAGCCTGAGCGCTTTACAGCGGAAAGGAAAGAGACAGACGAATGATTCAATAGATGAAGGGAAGAGAACTTATTAAAACTGTATCCATGTTAATTTTTAGATTTGCCTGAGAAGTATAAGTGCATTATAAGAATGTAAGTTTTAATTTTACTGCTCATTTTTCACAAGTTTGATTTTTTTATTCAAAAGAAATATTTTCTCAACTTTTCGTATAGAAAAGTGAAATTTTCAGGTATAGGCCTATTTATTTAATAACCTTACAGAATGTTTTCGTAAAATCTAATACTACTAGGTTCAAAAAGTTCCCGGAATTTTACTACCATTTTTCGTATTAATATATAACAAGGGATATTATACATTTGTTTTGTTGGTAACATTCATGATGTCATTTCCTTAAAGTTTGCTGATAATGGCAATTATTGGTTTTGAGTTGTAGGCAATTGTTTATCATAGTGTTTTGTTTGTTCGTCGCATTTTGTAATTATGTCCACAGAGCAAAGTACAAACATCAAGTTCTGTGTTTTGCTGGGGACATGATCAGTATGGCTGATGAAGATGGTGATTTCTTAAACAAAATGAAACTGGTGCTACTTGTACGACCCAGTCCCTAAACGACAGTCATCTGAGTGGAAATCGAAAACATCTCCTCGGAAGCAAAAATTTCCTAGGGACACTTCCAAAGGCAAAGTTATTTTAAATGTTATGTTTTATTTAACGACGCTCGCAACTGCAGAGGTTGTATCAGCATCGCCGGATGTGCCGGAATTTTGTCCCGCAGGAGTTCTTTCACATGCCAGTAAATCTACTGACATGAGCCTGTCGCATTTAAGCACACTTAAAGCAAAGTTATGTTGGAAGTTTTCTTCGACTCTCAGGGTCTCATGCACCATGAGTTCATTCCAGAAGGTCGTACTGTAACGAAAGAATTGTACGTAGAAACCCTCCGTCGCCTCTGGGACGCAGTGAGAAGGAAACGTCCAGAAAAGTGGGTAGAAAACAACTGGTTCCTTATGCATGACAATGCACCTGCTCATCGCGCAATTATTGTAAAGAATTTTCTTGCCAGGCACAACATAACTGCTTTGGATCACCCACCATACTCTCCTGATCTCTCACCACCTGATTACTTTCTGTTTCCCCGTCTGAAAAGTCATCTGAAAGGACGGAGATTCAATGCTGAAGAGGTTATCGCAAACGCGACGAGAGCACTAAGACGGGTTTCACAAAATGGCTTCCAGGCCTGCTTCCAGGAACTCTACACGCGTTGGCAAAAGTGTGTTGTTGCGGAAGGCAACTATTTTGAAGGGAATGCTGTAGAATATTGTTTAAGGTACGTTGTTTCTATGATGCTAGCAAATTCCGGGAACTTTTTGAACCTAGTATGTATACCGTATATACGTATTACTGAAGATAGTGTATTGAAAATTTTGAAAATATTCTCATGGAAATTGTTTGTAAGGAAATGAATTAACAAAGCAACTACTGTTACATCATAAGCAAAAGATACGTGCCCATGTGTTGTAAAAATGTCAGCTCTATAGCTTCAGCAGATTTCGAGAAAATAATTTAATATTCTGATGATAGGAAGTTGCTCACAAATATCACCTTAAAAGCATAATGCGATAAGAGTTTTGTTATGTAATATTAATTACACTTAAAACAGATACAGTACATAGGTAACTTTGCTTTATACTGTAATATTGTTTTGATTAGTTTATTGATTACTTTTGTAAGGCTAAAAATACCATCAATATAAATTCCAACTTATCATGTCATACTCAATCTCTTTCTTTGGAATATCACTTTCTTTATGAATGATGTGTTTCATCCACTTAATACAGTATAATATTATACTACTATGGAATTTAAGTGAATATTCCTTCTTAACTCTCTATTATGTTATTAAGATTTAAAACACAAGTGCAATATTCAGAAATCAGTGTTAGTACTTTTGTTTTACAGACAATATAGACAATATTTAACAGAAAGAAGGCATATAAAAATAACGACATAAAATGTCACGTTCCGTTTGAAGTTTGTGCACCACTGTTTTCTTAATCCAACAGGTTGCTTATTCATATAGGCCTACACAACCCTTCCTCTTTCCATACTTAGCGCTTGCTGCCCGCGCACGACATCAAGGTCAGAAAAATGCGCTTGCTTTGACGTCACTGACGTATTGGAACAGGTTATTAATCTGAGTTTTGGAATTATAAATATGCGCTTCTTTGTTTGAACTTGTAAATATGTACTTATCTGTGTCTGCACTCAGATCGTTGTACATGTATGTCTAGTTGATTAGGTATAGACCTAAGTGTATTTAATCTCCAACTGTAACTTACTTAATAGTGTAATTAAGTGAGAGAATTTACGAGAACATATTAAGTAAATTACACATCGGATTTATGCAGGACGCTAAAAGATTAGTAGCGAATACGATCTGCTTACAGCAAGTTCGAGAAAGAGAAGCTTCATTTATCAATCAGTAGACCGTGTGATACTCTGAAAACTGTTTCAAACAAATTAAGAAATATTGTATGAAAAAGATGTCCCCGACTCCGGTACTCAAGTTGTGACTGTAGAACACGTGGGAGTGGCGGCCATTCACTAGAAACACTTAGTCAAAAAGTTGATGAATTAGCTGAATGGCTTCTCCTTTGACGCATGTAAAGTTGCGCTGATTAAGAGAGACTCGTCTCAGACATGTCAAAATATGAATTAAACTTTCCAGCTGGGGCCAGTTACAGTAATTGGCCTACTCTTTCCAAGATTGGAATACAGCCCCATTATAAGCGCATAAAGTGAAAAGGAGCCGAGATATTTTCCTAGTTGAGAGTTCTTTGCAGGATCTTTGTGAGGACATCTCCCTTTGAACTATGAGTAGAGGTAGGGATGGCTTAGGGGGGCGGGGGAGGTAGTATCTTAATTTAAGAGAAATTCTCGGTTCGCGTATAAAAGGATACATTTTGCCAACTCCTTTCACCGCTGAAATTAAATGGATGTCACTCCATCTCCAAGCAGGAGATGGGGATTGGGATTTCTATACGAGGAATCTTTTTGAACAGTTGATTTCTTCTTATTTATGTAATGAAAAGGTAACCTGACTCTCTAGATCAGCAAGTTAAGGAACTGGGGTCGTCCTGGAAGAAGTACTCTGCTGCGCGTGTTTTCCAAGATTCCAGATAGAGTGTCTGAACACGCATTGTTCAAGTCTGTGAGGAGATACTTTCGCTGATAGCAGTTTTGTATGATGTAAGGTAGAGAGAGACGCTGAGACGCCAACTTCGGCTTTGAGAAAACACTCGTGTTATCTTAGTATCGAAAGTGTTTGTCTTTCTTAACGACTGAATGAGCAAACGATGAAATCATCATCATGAAGGAACTGAATTATTTATACTAAAATGAATTTAAAATATTTATTCATTCAAATGAAACAAATAAATGAAGCTGTTTGTGCTTACAAAGTTTCCTTAAGACACGGCAGACATAATCGCTATAAAATTTTAAGCCTGCACATTTCTTCAGTTTTTACATTATATGACGTATTCTGTTTTGTTAATTTAAATAACTTACTTTTATGAATATAATGATTTAAAATTCCAATGTAGACAATAATAATAATAATAATAATAATAATAATAATAATAATAATTCTTTATTTATAGGCCTACTGGCAGAGTTAAGGCCATAGGGCCTTCTCTTACACTCTACCAGGTTACGAAGCATACAAGCAGTTAAAATTTAACAAAAAGTTAAAGAACGGAATACTAACATATTACATAAAAATGAATAATAATAATAATAGCATAATAAAATCGACACTAAACAACATGAAAATAATACAATAATAGAAAAAAGAAAGTAAAATAGATTGGAATGTAGTAAAAGCAACTCATTTAGTACAAACGGTTAATATGGAAAACGTAAGGTAGAATATAACAAAATGGAATGTAATAAAATAATAATAAAAAAGAAAAGAAATACGAATAGTAAATAAAATTCACAATAAAATGGCTATGCTAATAAATTCATTGGCTGATAAAGAGAACAAAAAGGGGAAGGGAAGGAAAGAAATATATAGCCTATATTTTTACAAAACTATCGCAGAGAAAAGGGCTTATGACTGAAAGGAATCTGAATTGAACAATTGAACAATAATGCTTCCTGAAAATTAAATTAGGCACTTATTGTTTGTTGAGGCCAAAATTATTGAATAAGGCATTGCGATAAATAATCATGGATGAAGCAGTATTAACTAGTTGAGTCTTCATACTTTTTGTTATTTATGTTTGTCTCAAAAATTCCGGAGAAATTGACACAATAAATTATAAGCCTCATAATAAATAACTTATGTTAGTAAGTAATTAGAAATAGTAAGTTGTTCTGTAATATAACGATACAATACAGATATACAGCATTTAATACTTATTCTTATCACCGAATACAATTTAAATTTAACAATAATTGTGTATAACAGTATATTAAAACATTTTTCAACTCGATCAAAATTCGACTAATCTATCGATTAATCGATTAAATTCAAATAGTTAATCGATTAAATATTTTGATCGATCGACAGCACTAATAATAATAATAATAATAATAATAATAATAATAATAATAATAATAATAATAATAATAATAATAATCCATGTGTGTTGGGTAACCGCTGAATAGTTAGCTAGCACATGAACGTTGATAATAAATAAAAAGGTAATATTTTTACTTTATATCAGATATAATAATAATAATAATAATAATAATAATAATAATAATAATAATGATGATGATGATGTTGTTGTTGTTGTTATTATTATTATTAGCTTCCTTTTAAAAATTAATTGTCAATTGAAAAATAATTTCCCCGGGCTGAAATTGTTTGCATTCACAGATGCAAGTTTATATCAACTCACACGAGGAGAGTAAGGTAGTGCGTCAGAGGGATAGGCTTTTAATCTCACCCCTTGCATAAATCATGAAAAGAAATTATTGTTAGCACACTTTCCACTTTGCCATTCAACATCAGGGAAGAACACCTCCACCCTTTTACCCTGTATTCATCTTCTGAAAATCAGCGCGAGTTAAAGACATATTTACAAGAACATTTTGTATAAGTTACTAATCAACGTAATGCAGTTTTCATCCATAAAAGACTTCTACAGCTTCCCAAGCATAGCAGACGGATTCTGTTAGGAAATCCCAGTTAACACACAAGATTATTACCTCGCAGGAGGGATAAACGTAGGCGCAAGTTATCTTCAAGAAAATTAATACATTGAGATAGTATAGTTTAAGTTTAAATTCAAACAACAAACGACAAAAAAAAACTTTAAATTAAGTACACAACTGAAATTGAGGACATTATTAAAAAAAACAACCGTTGTCAAAATTTCTATTTTTCAGGAGAAGAATAAAAATAAATAGAACAACACATGTCAACTGTTTCCGTACAACTGGTGTTTATCCTTGTGACTATTGCACCTGACATGTGTCATTTTTGGAGTTCATAAACATTTGAAATAGTGGCAAATGTGTCCTTAACTCAATCTGATTAAAATGACTAGGACTGTTTTTGTAATAATGTCTTCAATTATAATGCAGCAACACTATGATATAATTATTTTTTATTATTTTTTTTTAAATTTATTTTTGGTCGACCAGCAAACTTGCTATACAGACCACTGTTAAATTATGGAATATCCCATAAAGAATATCATGCTGAGGTTGGCTGTAAAGGCTCCTCTAATTACATTTATTTTAAATTAATTAACCATTTTTTTGAACTATGAGAATAAAAATATGATGATAATTTTCTGTGTTAAATTTATAATAATAATACATATAAGGAGCACTCGAAAGAGTATTAAGTATGACTTTTATATATGTTGATCTTGTCACTGTCACATTAGTCACTGTAGTCTGTTATGGATTTTGTTCTTTTTCCACACATTATAATGTGATAGCGTTCGCACTTTCGGTCGCACAGTGAGCAAATGCAGTCGTCGTCTGGATGGTGGAATCTTTGCGTCCCACATATCTTGTGGTGGAAGCCGTGGATAGCGAGTCTGGTTACCACGTGTCTTTGGTCCTGGCACGTCTCTGTCCACTTCCGGTCCGTCATTGCGGTTGTACAATAGAAGTCCGGGTCGATGTCTTCTTGCTTCCTACGCCGTGTCTCCAGGTGTGCTTGATATGGGCCTGTTGATGGTAGCATTAGTTCCAGCCTGAGGTCCTCTATGAAGAAACTCTCTTTGGCCAGCACGTAGACGATCCTGGTAGGGGACTGCTTTCCTACTCCTAGGACTCTCTTCAGGAACCTTGCCTTCACATTTTCTAACTTTGCAAGGTCGTTGTTCGTCAGTTTCTCCCATATGAATTCTATTCCATAGGAGGCAATCGGTGTTATGACTGCATGAAATAATGACATAGCTGTGGTCAGGGAGAGTTTGCCGATGTTCTGAATTCTGTTTATGGCTTTCGTGGCTGCCGTTGCTCTTTCCTGGATATGTATCCTGTAGGAAGTCATTGTCGGTTGCAAGTATACACCTAGGTAACGAAAGGTGTTCACGGTCTCCAGCATATCTCCTTGCAAGGTAAATTTCTCGTCTTTTGCTGGTTTTCCTCCCTTTCTGAAAACCATATGCACTGTTTTTTCTTTGTTGATCTCGAAGCTGTTTTTGCAAGCCCACTGTTCGAGCCTCTCGAGTGCTGTTTGCAGTGCGACCCTAGAGCCATGTCGTCTGCATACATTATTAACTTCACTGTGGGTAGGTCCTTAACTATGTCTATGATGTCTGCTGTTAAGATGTTGAACAGCAGGGAGCTCATAGGGTCGCCCTGCGGTACGCCGTTTGTCTGTCTGACCTTTTCGGATAGGACTGCGCCGTCGTTAATAATAATGTGGTTATATGTCAGAAGAGCCTCAATCATAATGGCTAGGGATGTGTGTCTCCCAGCATCTGTTTTAGCTTGTTTATGAGGATGTTCCGATTGACTAAGTCGAACGCTTTCCTATAGTCAATGAAGACAGCGTGATATTTGCCTTTCTTGTATCTAAGGGTCTGCTCTGCTTCTTCTTGTAGAACTTTCACCGCTTGTAAAGTGCTCCTTTTTTCTCGAAAGCCGAATTGACAGTCTGGGATGAATTTGTCCACTTCCATGATCAGTCTTTTAGTTAAGATTTTAGAGAAGATCTTATATATAGTGTTCTGTAGAGCTATGCCCCTGTAAGAGTTAGGGTCTTCAGTGTGCCCTTTCCCTTTATACAATATTGTCAATTGGGCCGTTCTCCAGCTGTCGGGGATTGATCCGGTTTTCAAGCATTGATTAAATAGCTTTTTCCATATGGGCAGTAGCAGTTCTTGTGTTTCCTTTAGGTGCTCTGCGTATATGCTGTCCGGTCCTGCTGCCTTTCCCTTCTTTGCAGTCATGATAGCTTCCTGGATTTCGTTTGCGGTGATCAGGATGCTTGCTTCTGGTATGCTGTTTGTAGCTTTGACTTGGTAGGCTGTATCTGCGCCGTTCCTGTTGAGTATATTGGAGAAATGTTCCTCCCAGCTCTCGATTGGGATCTCTCTTGCCTTGGGAGCTTGTTTTCTTCTCAGCGCTAAGAAGGGATCTGATTTCGCTTGTTCAGCTGATTCCTGTGTTAAATTTATGAAGAGTCATCAGCATCGCTAAGAAAGATGTCCTGAGGTAGTTTCTTTTAAGTCTAGATGGCTGACAAGATCTTGCTCCAATGTTATATGTCACAGCTCCAGGAACGCCAGGAAGTTTGTTGAACGAAGATTTTGACATTGAATGGATATACTGTTCTAGTGGAATAATTCCCAATTCTTGATGAGCTGCTGATTTTTTACAAACCACGGGGCATTTGTTGCTGTTCGCAGGAACTTGTTCAGGAGAACTTGTAGGCGATGCATGTGAGTCTTATTTGCAGTCCCCCACACTGGCGCTGCATAAGTTAAAAGAGGTCGTACAAGCGAGGTGTAGAGTAGCATTGAACAATCCAATCCAATTTGTGAACGTCTATTAATCAAAGGGTATAATTTTCGAATTATGGAAGAGGCTAGCGTAACAATGCGAGTTATATGGGCATTCCATGTAAGTTTCGTGTCTAATAATATTCCCAAATATTTTACAGCTTCTTGACTAGAGAGCCATGTAACTTGTTCATTTAGAAGAACCAAAGGAGGTGGAGTATGAATAGGCCTTAAAGAGAAGATTTTAGCTTCTGTCTTGGTAATGTTGAGTTGTAATCGCCAGTCAGAGAATGATATAATTATTTTGAACCATCTAACTTAAAACTGATCAAATCATCATGTACGATAAGCTGGCAATAATCAGTAGACAGTATTCTTTTCCACAAAGCCTACTAATTTATTATACATGGCCAGCTACATGAAATTCCATTTTCAATTTTTATAGGCTACATGAGTTTCTTATGGCAATGTTAATTCTCTAATGCTGGTTGCAAGAAAACAGACCTATAAATAATGCATTCCTCCATTAGCTAGTGGACTTTTAAAGTTAGTGGACTGTCGGGTTGCAGAAGAGGAATTTAACGGGTGACTAGCTATTGGATCGTTAACCAATCATCTTTGGATTTCACAAGTGACGCAATAGGACATGAAAGAATAAAAAGTGAACATCGGTTGCTAGACTGATGCGAGGCATTTCCTTTATTCTTGTCAAAACTTGTAGTAAATAACTTATAGACTAATACGAACCAGAAAGAAATCAGAAACAGAAGTTTCAGTGAGAAAGATAAATGTGTCTATTTGTTATTCATTAGAAATAGCGCACGATTGCATTGATTTTATAGAAAATAACAAGACAGGCTACACTACAGAGCACATATCATCGAAGTCAGGTGATGAACTAGAGCCTGTAATCCATACTAATAATAAATCTGTAGACGAAATTTTTCTGGTAATTTTCGATTTTCCAAAAATAATTGGTCCTAACATATATAATTAACCACCCTGAAACCGAAAATCGCTTTTTTGAAATTTTTGTCTGTCTGTCTCTCTGTCTGTCTGTCTGTCTGTATGTTACCTTTTCACGCGATAATGGCTGAACGGATTTAGATGAAAATTGGAATATAAATTAAGTTCGTTGTAACTTAGATTTTAGGCTATATGGCATTCAAAATACATTATTTAAAAGGGGGGTTATCAGGGGATCTGAATTAAATAAATCGAAATATCTCGCTTATTATTGATTTTTGTGAAAAATGTTACATAACAAAAGTTTCTTTAAAAATAATTTGCGATAAGTTTTATTCCTAGAACAATTTTGATAGGACTGATATTTAATGAGATAAATGAGTTTTAAAATTAAAATAACTGCCATCTAAGGCCGTGTAATGAATTAAAAAACAAATGACTTCGTCTATAAGGGACCTTGGTCAACAACAATCGAAAGCTATGAAAGATAGCCTACAGAGAATATTTCTGTGTTTGTATGAAGTAATATCGGAAGCTAAATTAACCGATTTGTGTAATTAATTATTATTTCACCATTGGAAAGTGTAGTTTCTCTATATGGACATAATGCTATAATGTTATTACAGTAACTTCGGAGTGAATTGAGGCCAGGTAAGATTAAAATAGCTTCTTATGCACAAACAACTTGATAGGCTATTCTGTGTATTCGTTTCCTGTATTTCTTAAAATAATGTTTATCTCAGAGAATTAACGAACCACAAGAGTGTATTGATTTTGTATGCAGTAATAATATGTTAGTTTAGCATTCCATTATTTTATAATCCAAATTTTAACTATGCTCAATTGAATCGTGTTAAAATACATAAAATACACATGCATTAAATGCAATGCAAAAAAATTGGGTAATGAACCAAGCAGATTATGTTGCGCTGTTGTAAAATAAAATTTGTTCCTCCTGAGATTCAAGAGCCCCCATAACAAATTAAAAACTTACTTATCGGTACACATCCGTTATCAACACATTTTTTATATAATATAATATACTTACTTACAGGCTTTTAAAGAACCCGGAGGTTCATTGCTGCCCTCACATAAGCCCGCCATTGGTTCCTATCCTGAGCAAGATTAATCCAATCTCTATCATCATATCCCACCTCCCTCAAATCCATTTTAATATTATCTTTCCACCTACGTCTCGGCCTCCCTAAAGTCTTTTTTCCCTCCGGTCTCCCAACTAACACTCTATATGCATTTCTGGATTCGCCCATACGTGCTACATGCCCTGCCCATCTCAAACGTCTGGATTTAATGTTCCTAATTATGTTAGGTGAAGAATAAAATGCGTGCAGTTCTGTGTTATGTAACTTTCTCCATTCTCCTGTAACTTCATCCCTCTTAGCCCCAAATATTTTCCTAAGCACCTTATTCTCAAACACCCTTAATCTCTCTTCCTCTCTCAAAGTGAGAGTCCAAGTTTCACAACCATACAGAACAACCGGTAATATAACTGTTTTATAAATTCTAACTTACAGATTTTTCGACAGCAGACTGGATGATAAAAGTTTCTCAACCGAATAATAACAGCCATTTCCCATATTTATTTTGTGTTTAATTTCCTCCCGAGTATCATTTATATTTGTTACTGTTGCTCCAAGATATTTGAACTTCTACACCTCTTCAAAAGATAAATTTCCAATTTTTATATTTCCATTTCGTACAATATTCTCGTCACGAGACATAATCATATACTTTGTCTTTTCGGGATTTACTTCCAAACCTATCTCTTTACTTGCTTCCAGTAAAATTCCCGTGTTTTCCATAATCGTTTGTGGATTTTCTCCTAACATATTCACATCATCCGCATAGACAAGCAGCTGATGTAACCCGTTCAATTCCAAACCCTCTATGTTATCCTGGACTTTCTTAATGGCATACTCTAGAGCAAAGTTAAAAAGTAGAGGTGATAGTGCATCTCCTTGCTTTAGCCCACATTGAATTGGAAACGCATCTGATAGAAACTGACCTACACGTACTCTGCTGTACGTTTCACTGAGACACATTTTAATTAACCGAACTAGTTTCTTGGGAATACCAAATTCAATAAGAATATCATATAAAACTTCTCTCTTAACCAAGTCATATGCCTTTTTGAAATCTATGAATAACTGATGCACTGCACCCTTATACTACCATTTTTTCTCCATTATCTGTCGAATACAAAATATCTGGTCAATAGTTGATCTATTTCGCCTAAAACCACATTGATGATCCCCAATAATTTCATCTACATATGGAGTTAATCTTCTCAAAAGAATATATATATATAATATAATATAATATAATATAATATAATATAATATAATATAATATAATATAATATAATATAATACAATACAATATAATTTAAGTTATTTAAGTTATTTGAAGGGTTCAGAACCATAGTGGGCCAAGCGCCATTTACTGAATACGTAGAAATCAAGGGTTAAAATTAAGTTATTACCATAATTCAATGGAAACCTATAACAAGTAAAATAAAGTATACACATTAAATTTAAATGATGTCAATGTTCATTAAACTATGGTTGCATGTAATAAAAATTAAGAAACATGTTAGGAAAGAAATTGTCATTGCACCAAATGAGTGCTCTCTGGACCAAAATGATCGCATTTTAATTATTTAAATACAATTTAAATTAAGTAACATATTAAACGATTTATCCTTCTATCAAACACGAATCTTCCCTGGATCAAATGTCCTATTTTAATTATATAATTACTTTATATTTATTTCTAACGGGTGCAGCGGAGCGCACGAGTACGGCTAGTTAATAAATAAATAAGTAACGAAATTGCCGTATATCGATGTCTAAGAAGAGATGCCTCTAACTACAAAAGTGGCAATTTAGTTTAACAACTTACATTATTATTATTATTATTATTATTATTATTATTATTATTATTATCATTATTATCATTATTATTATTATTATTATTATTTATGTTAACTACATTATTATTGTGTTCACAAAATTGAACAGTGTACTAATATATTGTTCTCGAATAGAAGATCTTGTAAATCATAAACATATATAACAAGTTCATCTATTTTAAGAAAATAATTTCTGAAACAGTTTTTTTTATTTACCTGCAAATGTACGGATACGAGGTATCACTTTTTAGCCATCGATATACAATATTATTATAATATCGTGTATATAGGCCTATTATACAAAATATCGCATGCCTAAATCTCATACAGGCAACATTATGATTAATAAAAATATATAAACTACTCGCCAATACACAAAATGTACTTATAAGACGGCTGTCTAACGGAGGAATAAATATTATCACAGGAGAGAAATCAGATCTCTAAGTTATTGAATCCTTTAACGGACCAATAACACTAAAGATGTTTCTTGCAACGCATCTTTCGAACTTACTATTCCGTTAGCGGCTAACGAAGAAATAAATGCGTTCTTGCAACCCACCATAAGTACTATAGTTTGATATACACATGGTAGATGCAACACACATACTCGTGAGTGTACTATGCATCAGATTCTAATCATAACAGAAATTTTTCACGGAGTGATGTTAGCCGGTAACTTGTTGGCAGATGAATTCGCACCCAAGCTTTCAAACAACTCCAGACGTCAAAAACGCTGACGCTAGCCTAGCTATATTCGCAAGACGACAAAGATAGATCATTTTGGACCATAAAACACAGTAGATAACGTCAATCGTATATTTAAATTACAGATACTACAATAAATGATCATTTCAGATGTGTTACCCCTATACATGAACTGATCTTTTCGAATTGTGGAAGCTTCTTTCATGGACCGTGTCTAATACTATACAGAGTGTTTCAGAAATACTGTGACAAACCTTGGGGGCATGTTCTTCACACCTAAACAAAAAAGGTTCATATAAACATACGTCCGAAAATCCTTAGTTTTTTAGTTATTAATGAAAGAACATAATGAAACATCTGTTAGATATTGTCAGCTTGGTAGCAGTGTTGTAAAGTTAATCAATTCAGAAAGTCATAACTAATGTTCAAAATGTTCTCCTCTTGCTTTCACACACGCCTGCACTCGTCGGATCATGGACTTCTTTGCAACACATAGCCATCTAGAACACAATGGGTGCATCAGCGGACTTGTATCGATAACAACAAAATGAATATTATTATCGGTTACAAACTTAAGTTAAGTTGTAGGATTGTACCTCGAAACGCGTTCAACGTAAACTTTCGTTGTTATGAGTTTCTGAATTGATTAAAGTTGCAACACTTGCTACCAAGCTGACAATATGTAACAGATGTTTCATTACGTTCTTTCATTAATAATTAAAACGCTAAGGATTTTCGGACATATGTTTATATGAACTTTTTTCTTGTTTTGGTGTGAATTGATTAAAGTTCAAACATTTGCTACCAACCTGACAATATGTAACAGATGTTTCATTATGTTCTTTCATTAATAATTAAAACGCTAAGGATTTTCGGACATATGTTTATATGAACTATTTTTCTTGTTTTGGTGTGAACTGATTAAAGTTGCAACACTTGCTACCAACCTGACAATATGTAACAGATGTTTCATTATGTTCTTTCATTCATAATTAAAACGCTAAGGAATTTCGGACATATGTTTATATGAACTATTTTTCTTGTTTTGGTGTGAACTGATTAAAGTTGCAACACTTGCTACCAACCTGACAATATGTAACAGATGTTTCATTATGTTCTTTCATTAATAATTAAAACGCTAAGGATTTTCGGACATATGTTTATATGAACTATTTTTCTTGTTTTGGTGTGAACTGATTAAAGTTGCAACACTTGCTACCAACCTGACAATATGTAACAGATGTTTCATTATGTTCCTTCATTAACAACTAAAACGCTAAGGATTTTCGGACATATGTTTATATGAACTTTTTTCTTGTTTTGGTGTGAATTGATTAAAGTTGTAACACTTGCTACCAAGCTGACAATATGTAACAGATGTTTCATTATGTTCTTTCATTAATAATTAAAACGCTAAGGATTTTCGGACATATGTTTATATGAGTTTTGGTGTGAATTGATTAAAGTTGCAATACTTGCTACCAAGCTGACAATATGGAACAGATGTTTCATTATGTTCTTTCATTAATAAGTAAATCGCTAAGGATTTTCGGACATATGTTTATATGATTTTTTTTCTTGTTTTGGTGTGAAGAACATGCCTCCAAGGTTTGTCAAAGTATTTCTGAAACACCCTGTATATATAGAAGGCTATTTTACTCTTATGAGGTACAGGTAAATATTTCACAAAAAGTTTCTGTCTCTCTAATTGTAATTAAATCAAGCCCCAAACCACGTAAGAGACGCAGAAATTAATAACGTACTTTCACTGTACAAATTTTTGGTCTGCGAATAATGCCGTCTTTCTTGTAAGTCCTTATATCCATCACATGCTGCTCTTTTTTTTTCATCATCTCTTTCTAACTTCAACTGTCATCCCTACTGCGTATTTACCCTAGGGGTACATCCTCCGAGTTGAGCACATATCCACCCTCCCCCCAGTCTTCCTTTCTCCAGATCCACAACAGTACACCATAAAGTAAAGTGAAGCAAAAGGGCTCAAGTGAAAATGTTGGTTTCAGTTATTGAAGTAAGGGACTTTTTCCGTTCTCTCTTTTAGAAATACCCCCCCCCCTTCTGTTTGATCTCCCATTCACTGCCCTGTTCCTCTCTTAATAACATCCCCTTCCCCTTACAAAAACCCTCCCAGGGATTTGTATGTGCGGAGTACATTCGCGGACTTTCAAAGTAGAGTGTGTCTGTATAGAGAACTGCGCAGATTTAACTCACAGCGGTGTCTCATCAGCAGCATCACAACTTCTGGTATTAATAAGGAATAAGCGTTTCAGAGTTATCAGCCTGCACTCCTTAAGGTTACGTTTAAAACCAAACATCGGAGCTGGTCGTGTCTAATATCTCCTTGTCTGGACTTAAGAGCCCAATTCATTGTGTGTGTTTCTAAAGAAAGGCTCCACTTTCCCGCTGACTTACAGGCTCTCCCATTTCCCCTACCACAATTTTATCCATTTCCCATCATCCCATTGTCACTACCCCACGAATACATGCCACTCAGTACTATGGTAACGTCTCCATAGAGGCTTAATATCTAACCAGCTACTTTACCTAAAAAGGATTAAATTTAAAACTCATGTTGAGTTCAGATAAGTTTGTGAAATAATATCATATACAGTAAATTAGTTTTATTTTTCAGTCAATCACTTATCATGTTATGATGGCAGAAATAGATTCTGTTACATCAAGATACAATGTTAATATACGTCACGAATATTTTCGACTTACTTTCAAGTCATCTTCAGGTGATAGTTTTCTACCAAACAAACATTTGAACTAGTTGAAAATATTATTTAAACACGTTTACAAAACACTAGTAAATAGTCTGACCATGCATACTTTACATAAAATGGTTGAATGGCGTAAATTATTGTTAATAAACCCTAGGCCTATGCCTTTTAATTATTCTAAGTAGATGTATTATTATTTCATTAATAAATCATTTTAAGGGGATAAAAAGTTATTAACAAAAATAAAAGCACTCTCAAGCTATAATGATTTTGATTTCATAATCTGTTGCCTCTGAATGAATGAATGAATAAATGAATGAATGAATGAATGAATGAATGAATGAATGAATGAATGAATGAATGAATGAATGAATGAATGAATGAATGAATGAATGAATGAATGAATGAAGAGGAGGAAATATCAATTGAAAGGTACACGATGATAATCGCATCTTTGCAAAGATTCCTGAAATTCCTGGATGGCTCAATGTCTTCTGTCTTTCATGAGAAGAAGAAATTTTCGTATCAACAGATCAACTTTTTTCAGCAAGACGGTGCAACAGCGCATACTGCAGCTATCTATATGACGGAAATGCGAAATTTTTTTGGGAATCATTGTTATCCAGAAATAAAGACATTTCTTGGCCTGCACGATCACCCGATTTAAGTCCATGTGATTTCTTTTTATGGGGTTACCGTATCTAACAAGTAAGGTATATGCAAACAAACCTCGAAACACTGAACAACTGAAGACCACAATTTTATTCATGAAGAATTTTCAAACATCATAGTCGAAATGTTGCAAAGTGTAACGAGAAACTTCAAAGAGCGATTACAAAAATGTATGGACGTTGGCGGAGACATTTGAAGGATGTAATTTTCAAGAAGTAGTGGTTACATGCAAATGTCATAGGCCTACTACATTTTCATATAATAAAAGTTAATTTAATATAATATCTCCCGGTCGGGGCAAGTTACCTGGTTGAGGTTTTTTCCGGGATTTTCCCTCAACCCAATACGAGCAAATGCTGGGTAACTTTCGGTGCTGGACCCCGGACTCATTTCACCGGCATTATCACCTTCATTTCATTCAGACGCTAAATAACCTAGATGTTGATACAGCGTCGTAAAATAACCCAATAAAATAAAATAAAATATATAATATCTATTAGGCTAAATTCACTATTAGACTAAATTCTCCCGTTTCTTTGGCCGAACCCACAAACCATTATTATCTACACGCCTTTATCGCCTGATCTAGTGTAATAGACATAGGGTAAACTAGGGTCTGTTGGACAGTCGGGCATGTTGGACACTCTGTACTTTAACGTGTTACCACGCCACTTGTGGGCAACACATTCTGCTAGAAGTTAATGACGGAAGTAGCCACGAGTGGGGCTACTTCCGTCATTAACTTCTAGCAGAATGTGTTGCCCACAAGTGGCGTGGTAACACGTTAAAGTACAGAGTGTCCAACATGCCCGACTGTCCAACAGACCCTAGTTTACCCTACTACTCCGTCTTGCAATAACCAGATATAATTTCAACTACTGTGTTTACGGAATTCAATGTGAATTTGCAAGATTGTATAACTTGATAGGATACAGGTGACACATATGGCCTACGTTCGTTCCAGTCCCGACAGGTGGTGCAGGTAGCATTCATGAATCCCATAGTGACAGGTGTGTCATCCTAACTCAAATGCGACAGAGTCATGTCCAGATTGTATCAGGTCATGAATGTTTTATACACTTTCTTTGTTCTTAAAGAAGAAGACGGGTTGAAAATTAGGTAATTTCTTGTCAAAAATCACATGTTTGGTTGTTTTAAATAAAAAAAGGAGCTACGATGCCTGCTTGACACATGGCCGAGATTTCATGCCATATTTAAAAAGGCTGCGTTCATTAAGAGTTTAAAATGCATGCAAACTTTTAAATTATTTTTCCCGTATATTTTTTGCCCACTTGTCTGCATTCACATTGTTAAAGATTCCACAGACTTCATGCTAGGAAGCTGAAATTTTTACTAATTGTTTTTTAAGTATAATTAACAAAGTCAAGTTGATATTTTTACAAAAAAAGAAGTAAATTTTTTTAACAAAATAATACAATATGTGCATGCACCCTGTAAATTTCATAAATGTATAAATATCATTATAAAATCAATAAAATCAAAAGGTTTATCTTGTGTTACAATTAAAAATCTGATAATTTGATTAACAGTTTACAACACGTACATTTATACGTAAAAAGTAGAGAACAAAGTACATTAATTTTAAAACAATTTCACGCGTACAAAATAATTTTGTCTTTTTATTTTCTAAATGACCCACTTAATTAAATTTGTCTGTCTGTCTGTTTGTTTGCTTATTTATTTACTTATTCACGTATTTACTTACTTACGTATTTACTTATTTACTTATTTATATACTTATTTACTTATGTATTTATTTACCTATTTACTTACGTACTTATTTACTTATTTATTTACTTATTTACTTACTTATTTACTTACTTATTTATTTACTTATTTACTTACTATTTACTTATTTATTTATTTACTTATTTATTTATTTACTTATTTATTTATTTACTTATTTATTTATTTACTTACTTATTTATGTATTTACTTATTTATTTATTTACTTATTTATTTATTTATTCTTTATTTATTTATTTACTTCTTTATTTATTTACTTATTTATTCATTTACTTATTTATTTATTTACTTATTTATTTATTTACTTATTTATTTATTTACTTATTTACTTATTTATTTATTTACTTATTTATTTACTTACTTATTTATATTTATCTATTTATTTACATAAATTTAAATGGAAATATGTTTAATTCTTTCCTCCTCTTTTTTTACAACATAAAACGAAAAATATTAATGCAAAGTGGTCACCATTCAACAGTATTCAAGAATTAATTCCTAAAATATAATTAAAAAAGTTGTGTGAACACATTTCAACGTGGTCACTATTCAGTAGTGTTCATGAATTAATTCTTAAAATATAATTATTTATTGTAATTTAATTAGTCCTATATTTTACGAAGTAAAACTCAAAGATAGAACAATGGAACTTATTAAAGATACCAAAGACATTGTGAAAAATTTCAGACATGAACTTAAAATTTGAGACAGATAAACATATTAAAAAAAAAGGCAAATTATTTTCTTTTTGAAATTTAAATAACTTTCAAATTACTGAACCTATAAAATGAAACTTAAGCACAACATTACTGATGTCAATAGGAGTGCCTGTACAAGAATCAAGTGTCTATCTTAAAAAATATAAGTTATATACAATAGAAGTTGCATCATTCGCCTCCCTTAAATGAATTTTGAACAAAGCGAAATCTTTGAATTTTAGTTCATTCATTCATTCATTCATTCATTTATTTTATTCCATAGATCTTACATGAGCAATGAAGCTTTAAGATGTGGAACATGTCAACATTTTACAATATTACAATTACAATTTTTACAAATTTTTATAGTTTTACAATTTAGTAGGCCTAATTTTCTACAATTTTTACAATTTTGTACAATTTTTTTACATTTTTTTTTTTTTTTACATTTTGGCGAGATGTAGTGAGATGAGATGAGGTCCGAGGATTCGCCAAAATATTACCCGGCATTTGCCTTTTCGGTGGGGCCTACTCCACTACATACAAAGTTTTCATCTATGATGCATATGTTTTAACAGAGTCGGCCGAAATTTCATGAAAAAAAACTCCTTCCCCGTGAGATATCGAATCAATCCATACTCCGTAACGCCCGTTGTAGTCATGGTGCTTTAAACTACGACGTTACGGCACGGCGCGGGAGGGAGAAATATTTAGAATCACTTTTTTTTTTAATTACTTCTGAGTAATTTCTGAAAGTTTTTCATTTGTGTGTAAAATCACCTCCGCAGCCATTTCTTCAATGAATAATAGGTTCCATATTTGAAACTGCTCGGCAGAATCCCAATGAAGCTTTGCCAAGACATTCAATTCGGGCATAGTTATTTTTTTATTTTACTAGTTTATTTTACGACGCTTTGTCAACATCTAAGGTTATTTAGCGTCTTAATGAGATGAAGGTGATAATGCCGGTGAAACGAGTCCGGTGTCCAGCACCGAAAGTTACCCACCATTTACTCATATTGGGTTGAGGGAAAACCCAAGAAAAAACCTCAACCAGGTAACTTGCCCCGACCGGGAATCGAACCCGGCCCACCTGGTTTCGCGGCTAGACGTGCTAACCGTTACTCCACAGGTGTGGGCATCGGGCATAGTTATGTTATGTTTTTGTGTCGTCATATTTTTGTGTTGAAATGGTAGATCACTTGAACCTAATGTTAATAGTAATATGCGTTACAAGAGTGGTATGTTGAAGTTTTCATGTTCGGGGAAAAGTTTGAAAAAGCGAAACGTAGTTGAGCTTTTTTAATTTCCGAGAATTGAAAGAAAACATACCGCTCGTGTATCGTACATTATTTTGTGCGAAGATCGTTTGTTACATACCTGAAAGAGGAATTTATAATTAGTTGCAATGAAATCTCCATCTTGGTTTCTGTTCAATGACAACAAATTTGCAAAAAAAAAATATCTATCTTCAACATTGTTGCTTTAAAATATTTTCTGTGTTTACTATACTCCAGCAGGCCGTGATATACGTCTGTCTTTTTTTCCCCCAGTCTATGGAATCTTGTTGATTTTTTCACGGCTTCCTTAATGTTACTTGCATCACGAATCCAATAACTTTAGTGGAGTTGTGGAGTTTACTTAATTTTTGCAAATATTTAAAAACAATAATTAACAGTGCAATTTATGTGAAATTGCAGTGGTAAGTTTCCAATTTATAATTATTATACTATGTTGAACGTCTCTAAAAATAATATGTTAAAAGCCTAAAGCAGTAAAATAAATATGTCACTTAAGCGGTAAGAAGAGGGAAATTGTTATGTGTGTTAGGTTGGGAATACTGAATGTGGAATTTTAGACTTTCCGCGGATTGGTTTTGTGCGGAAACCAAGCAAATACGCACGATCTCGCACAAAAATATTCTCCTAACTGAGATACTAAAAGTAGCAAGACTGTACTTAGCTGAAAACAATCGTATCAGCTGGTGCAAATCGTCTTTATTCAGCTAAATTCGTCGCCACTTTTCGTACCTGCAGTTGCTCCCCTGCTGTTCGAGTCTAGATTTACAAATGTGAATAAACGCCTCCGGTTACAAGGAATTGAGAACCAGACGGAATCATGCCGTTGCGCGATTTAAAAGCCACTCCGACATTTTCTCACACTGTCGGGGGTGACCGGACTCGAAAGAACGGGGCAACCTCCCACAGGTTTGAATACAAAACACTTCGAGACATAAGCCCTTAGAAAGGGACTAGAAGTTACAAAACACTTTTCTTTGGTACGGACACAATGAGTAGGCCTACAAGTCTGTGTACACATTTGAAGCACTGTGTTCATATTTGTAATGTTTCAGTGCAATTTACAATACGGATGAAATGGGCAGAATTAGCGTTATAATTCATAATTCAGTCAGAATAAAGAGATAAAATATACAGCCTTACAAAGGAAACAAACAACTAAGGACAGGGAAGGAAAAAATGAACAGATGTAGGAAAAGAAAAGAGAGAGGAAAACAGAAAGACAGAGGAAAAGGGAAGGTGGAGAATAATGGATAAAAACACAGTGGGATGGAGAGGAAGAAAAAAAATAAAAAAACGGGAATCAAGAGAGTAAACAGAACGTAAGAAAGAAATATTAAAACAGAACACGGAAGAAATGAAAAGAAAAATAAAAGTATGAGAAAATGAAGAACAATTATTTAAAGAAGAGTGGAGACGAAAATCACTTTGCAAAGTTAAAAATAAACGGTCTTACTATTAAACCGTGTATAGTTTTTATACTAGACTTATGCAGAGTTGAGACAGAAAACGTTACTAAAACCATGCATAAGCGATGGATGTATAAACAGTCTGTAACTATACAATGGGAATTGCTTTGCAATAGTTATATACACGAAACCCCCTTTTTAAGCGTTGTATCTAGAGAAAAAATGGCCGCCCTTCTAACAGCTGTTCGTATCGACTGTCATTTTATGATGATGGTTGCCTTGTAACCACAGAAGAACAAACCAAAGAGCACATAATAATAAGAATAATATTGCTGTAGCTTGTACTCTTTGACCAAAATATAGTGTGGTAATCGATCAGAGCCAGTTGTACTATCGATACTTAACACGGCACACTAGAGCGCTCTACCGGATGCAGTAGAGAACCTCAGATATTCTATTACCTTTCGTTATGAAGTAATGACGAAACTATGACGTAGCTGCGTAACAGTTATACTGTTATACATGACTTTTTTATTTTTATTTTAGTAGGTTATTTTACGACGTTTTATCAACAGCTTAGGTTATTTAGCGTCTGAATGAGATGAAGGTGATAATGCCGGTGAAATGAGTCCAGGGTCCAGCACCGAAAGTTACCCAGCATTTGCTCATCTTGGGTTGAGGGAAAACTCCGGAAAAAACCTCAACCAGGCAACTTGCCCCGACCGGGAATCGAACCCGGGCCACCTGGTTTCTCGACCAGGCGCGCTGACCGTTACTCCACAAGTGTGGACGTTATACATGACATATGTAGTGATTATTAGTAAGAAATTTACACAGGACTTATAAACGAGCTACTCATTGCATAAGTATAAGACAGTTAAACGTCTATATATAGAGTTTTTATTAGTAAGACCGAAAGTAAATAAATCAGGAAATAAAAGACAGATATAGTAGAATACAACAATAGGAAGAATAAATAAAAACTGAACAAGAGGAAAAGAGGAAGATAAAGAGAAAGAAAACAGATAATAGAAGGGGTAGTGTGAACCAGACTGAATTTTGCAGCTTAATCAAATCTCATCAACCTCTATCACTGTGGAGAGGTTCATGAAATTTGTTTTACACACAATCCTTGAAGTCTAAAGCTTAAGCAAACAAATTCAGTTTTTAGCAGTTGGAATTCAAAATATTTAGTATGACATGTATAATGAAAATACTGACCATTTAATTGCGTTATTTTTCTCAGACGTTTACATATTAGGCTAATTTAATCATATATGAATAAAGGTTTAAATTATGTTAACCAAAACTTGTACATATAACCAGTGTAATCAGAATTAAGTATTCCTAATAGGCCAATGGTCAGTTTTTCTACACTATCACATTAAATTATATTTAGTATTTATTTGCGTCTACTAAATTAGGTCTACATAAGAGGTATAAAGCAAAGCTAGTGTTCGAGTGTCGTCCCATCTACATACAAGAAATATAGAAGTTAATAACGTTGGCCTACTAAAGCACTTAGAAAATGTGTGGAAAATTTTAGAGTTGTAGTTTTAACTATTTCTGAGAATAGAGGATCTATGTTCCTAACAATCTTACGTAAGAAAAATCACCATCTACCAAGCATGTATTTGGCCATGTGGTCTATTACGCACTCAATCCATCTTTTAGACCCAGAAACAAAATTTGGGCTACCTAAATTCAGGTCTAGAGTGATGGGTAGCTTTCGGAATTCCTTCGTTGTTCATTCTATTGACACATTTCTTCCCATTCGTCCTTTATTGTCTTAGGCATAGTAAAAATAGCTTCAATCTGCAACAATTATGTTAATAGGTAGCTAGTCTCTTCCAACACGTGTGATGCTGTAGTATGCGCGAAAAATGCTGCGAGGTTGTGAATTTCCTTGTAATTGTTAATTTGTGCAATTATTCAACAATGAATGGAAGTGAAAACATATTATGTATGTATGTATGTATGTATGTATGTATGTATGTATGTATGTATGTATGTATGTATGTATGTATGTATGTATGTGTGTATGTATATGTATGTATGTATGTATGTATGTATGTATGTATGTATGTATTTATTCACACTGCAAATGGGTATATACCCGGTGGCAGTGTTAACTAATTACACTCAATAATGACTATTAATAGTAAACTAATAAAAAACAATAATAATAATAATAATAATAATAATAGTAATAATAAAATAATAATAATAATAATAATACTAAAGAGCATCCTAAATTAGATGAAGCATGGTCACTTAAAATAACATTTAAAGTAAATCTAATTTGTATCTTAACCCTAAGTTCGAACTAAGACCCACGAGTGTGACTGTTTCATACCTACACAAGTAGGCCTACCTTTCGGCACTACACTTATTTCGCTGTCAACTCACTCACTGCACTGATTCTACCTGATTTTACTAACACTTCTAACCATTTCACTGTTCAAATACTTTGCACAGCCATTTCATTGAAACCAACACACTTCACTTACACAATAGACTTCACTGATACTACACACTTCACTGACACAACACACTTCCTCACTGACACAACACACTTTCTCACAATTTAGGAAATTCAGTTTACAAGAACAGATTATTGCTATACAAAATTGAAGGCCAACCCCAACACTACCTAGTCTTACATGTATGCATGTAGGCTAATTTGTAGCATGTTTCTCTCAAGAAGGTGTCATTTTGCGCTGTTAACTTCTTTCCTCCTCTTAAGAAATATGCAAGAGCCGCCACTGATCTCAACTGAAGTTATTTGAGCCTAATCTTTCTTCCTTACAGTCTCTACTTCACAACCATATGCCTGAATCGGTCTAATTAAAATCTGATAAAGTTTGACTCGAGTAGGTAATGCTTTTGGACCTGTGATTATTTTAATGTGGAATTTATGCTGCATGTTGTTTTAACGAATTTAGTCATTTTTGTCTGACATGTCTGTCATTACAAAATTATAATTTACGATATAGCCTAAATAATTAAAGGAATATACTCTTCCTAACAGAGCATTATATCAACAAATTTTGCTTATAAACCTTTCTGTGTCCTGATTAACAGGACTTTATCATTAGCGTAATCAATTCTTCTAATTTTAGCTGCGGGTTTTATGTAATGTTTCTATGTGGTAAACGCTTCCATTTCTTTATTTAGAATTGATATTATATATAATAACGGTGAAAGGCTTCAAACTTGGTGAACTCCCCTATTGATTGGCTTCCATCGGTTCATTATTAACTTCAGCAGTAATAAAGTTATTCTCATATAAGTTTGAAATGTTGGTAATTACTATTTTATTCTAGTAAGCTATCTGTTCTTCCTTATGAATTTCTAGTAACTTTTTGCTGTTAACTTTATCAAAAGCGTTGCAATAGTCCACAAGTGCTAAGTGTGTTCATTCAGTTTTATGTATACACTTACTTACTTACTTAATTACTTACTTACTGGATTTTAAGGAACCCGGAGGTACATTGCCGCTCTCACATAAGCCCGCCATTGGTCCCTATCCTGAGCAAGATTAATCCATTCTCTATTATCATATCCCACCTCCCTCAAATCCATTTTAATATTATCTTCCCATCTACGTCTCGGCCTCCCTAAAGGTCTTTTTCCCTCCGGCCTCCCAACTAACACTCTATATGCATTTCTGGATTCGCCCATACGTGCTACATGCCCTGCCCATCTCAAACGTCTGGATTTAATGTTCCTAATTATGTCAGGTGAAGAATACAATGCGTGCAGTTCTGTGTTGTGTAACTTTCTCCATTCTCCTGTAACTTCATCCCTCTTAGCCCCAAATATTTTCTTAAGCACCTTATTCTCAAACACCCTTAACCTCTGTTTCTCTCTCAAAGTGAGAGTCCAATTTTCACAACCATAAAGAACAATCGGTAATGTAACTGTTTTATAAATTCTAACTTTCAGATTTTTTTAACAGCAGACTGGATGATAAAAGCTTCTCAACCGAATAATAGCATGTATTTCCCATATTTATTCTGTGTTTAATTTCCTCCCGAGTATCATTTATATTTGTTACTGTTGCTCCAAGATATTTGAACTTCTCCACCTCTTCGAAAGATAAATTTCCAATTTTTATATTTCCATTTCGTACAATATTCTGGTCACGAGACATAATCATATCCTTAGTCTTTTCGGGATTGACTTCCAAACTTATCTCTTTACTTGCTTCCAGTAAAATTTCCGTGTTTTCTATAATCGTTTGTGGATTTTCTCCTAACATATTAACGTCATCCGCATAGACAAGCAGCTGATGTAACCCGTTCAATTCCAAACCCTCTCTGTTATCCTGGACTTTCCTAATGGCATACTCTAGAGGAAAGTTAAAAAGTAAAAGTGATAGTACATCTCCTTGCTTTAGCCCGCAGTGAATTGGAAACGCATCTGACAGAAACTGACCTATACGAACTCTGCTGTACGTTTCACTGAGACACATTTTAATTAATCGAACTAGTTTCTTGGGAGTTTTATGCATAGTCTATAATATTTTAATGCAACTTTTTAATGTATATAAATAAAATAAATAAATAAATAAATCAAATATGATATTAAATTTCCTATGTTTTTGGAACACAATTTTAAAGGTAAAGAATCCATCTGAAAGAAAAATGTAATTTAAAATTTCTATCCTGGCATTTTAAGAGATTTACGAAGAATACAGTTTAACGACCTAAAAATGCTCGAAAAAAATTCAAACCAAAATATGTATTTTAATCTACAGAAAATTTTAAAATTTGAAGACAAAGAACCGAAAGTGTGGTTTTTTTTATCATCTGCATTTCTGGTTCACTAATAGGATAGTTTTCCACTTTACACTACCCAGTTTCCTTAAAAGAGAAGAAGAAAGATAAAGAGACGGAATGGAAGAGAAATAGAGGAAAATAACAGAGGGAAAACTGAGATTAAAGAAAGGGGAGAAATAGATAAAAACAAGTGAATATCAAGGGAGGCAAAGAGAAAGCGAGGAACAAAAACTGAAAATGTGAGCAACATTAAACAGAAGAATAGAAAACGGAAAATAAAACATTTAAATAAAAGTTGCGAGAAAGAGATGAAAAAGGGAAAATGACAGCGAACGGAAGTCAGAGAAACATGCTATGAGAAATAACTCGTTTGTTAATTATAATTGCTACCACTGTTTGCAGTTACGTTTTGTGATATTCCACCATGCATGACGATGTAGTTTTCTAGTTTTTTGTACATCTTAGTTTATTTTTTGGTTTCTGCCATAACATGCCAAATGCCTTAGAAAATTTTAAAAGTTTGAAATCTACGACGAAGTATCGTATACAGGGTGTAGGCCTAAGGGGTATAAGTGCCGTCCTTTCCACAGTCGTCAGGGACAGTGTACAGGATCAAAAAATGTCCATACAAGATAGGGTTAAAATTTTATAGTTTCCATAGAAAAAATATTTCTTTTCTCATTTTATTTGCGTTTACATCGTTAGTAAAATTACGAAAACAATTACATCAGTAGGTATAACTAGCAAAAAGTTAATATTAGTATAAATAAATATTTAAAGAATATATAATTATTTAAAGAATATAATTATTTATTTATTTAAATTTAAATATACAGAATAAAGAATATAATTACAAATAAACAAGAGAAATAGAAATAAAATAATACAAACAATATAAAACAGGAGATACAGTAGTATTAACAAAATTTGAGACCGAATGAGCAGCGCTCGTGTTCGGTCGCAGTTCAGATATAATATTAATAGGCCTATAAGAGAATATAAAATAAAATAGGAAATAGAATTAAAATTACAGTTACAGAAATTATATAATACAATAATAATATAAGAGGAATATAGAAAATAAAATAATAATAATAAAATAAATAAGTAAAATAAAATAGGAACTAAAATTTAAATTGCAGCGGCAATGGAATTATATAATATAATATTAACACTAGAGAAGAATAATATCGCACTTGAAAAGTAGGACTATATATTTCAAAATTATAGAATACAAATATAATATAGGTTGATTAATTCATACACATAGGCTATAAATTTATTTAATCAAATTGAAGATATTAACACGTTTCTAATTTTCTTGTTATATGTTAGTGGGTTACATGTTACAAGTTCTGGGTGTAATTTAGTTAAAGCATTGTACAACCGAAGGCCAAAATTAATGCTATGCTTTAGACATTTAGGTTCTACTAATGTTAAGTTAATATTTCGTCTTGTGTCATAATTATGTGTCTGTAATACAAACTTATTACGATTTTTATGACAAAATTTTAACAGCATATACTTATAAATTTGTTCAATATTAAATACATTAAATTCAGAATAAATTAATTTGTATGTTATATATTATATTACGTTTTGTATGTTATATTACGTTTTCGTGAAATTAAATACAAATGCATGCTTACATTTGTTAATATTCTGGTGTGAGAGACGTGGCAACGTGTTCAGCACGCAGTACTCTGCACAGACGTACGTACGGGTCAGCTGAGTTCAAGCTCCCCGTCCATAGCTCTACTGTAGAGCGGATGACAGTTCAGTACAGGGTATTCGATAAACAACTTACAATGTCAGTGACAGTTTAGGAATATCATAAGTTATTAATTTATGGAGAAATGTCGTCGTAATTCAAGCGAGGCAAGAAGGATGTACTATCAATGTTTTCCTCAAAGAAGGTTACCTAATCGGCAAACTTTTGTAGCAGTTTCTCAACGATTTTTAGAAACTAGGAGTCTCTTACCCCGTTTCGAAAATTACACAACCAGAAATTTGTTTAAAAATGATACTGCTTTACGGAAGCGGGAGAGATTAAAATGTTGCATTAGAAAAACGTTCGTCTGATTTTGTGCAGAAAACCATTATTGTTTATTTTTTAGGCATACAATAAAAATGGACCAATATTGTTACATAAAATGTAAATTTACCATAATGTTCTATTAATGAGATTGAAAGTTTGCATTTGCTGCTCGTTTTATGTAAAGAACAGTATTATCATGGTCCGCTCCTGCATTAGAACAGAGCATCTGTACCGGTATGTGTGTACCCGCTTGAGCTGTACTGTGTACTTTCAAACTCCCTGTTTCCTATCAAGCAACGTTGCAAAACGTCTAATATTGTAAACTTAAAAAATTAGTTAAATATTGCAATTAAAAAAATTGTAAGGACATTTTTTCTTCCTTATGACATGAATAATCATCAGTTAAAATAATGACACTTATACCTCTTACACCTTGGATATCAACCTACGGTTCCAACAAATGTGCTGACATCATTGGAATCAATAGGAAGATGAACATTGATTTTGTTACTGACCTAACAGAATGTTTTGAAAGAAGTGATGCACTGAGCAAAGAAGTAGATCGTGAAAAGAAGACACATTATGAACCTTGCTTCAAATACCTGGAAGAAAAACACAGCATAAGCCTACCTGAAAATGGGTGGGAGATGATTGAATAATTATTTGGAGCACATAGAACTATTTCAAAATTTAGTGTAAATTTTTTCCATAGATTTCATATCACCAGGATCTATATGTAAGTAAATTTTAAATTCTTTTTTTGTCATTATACATTATCATTTATACAGTTTTATAAATTAATAAATATAGGTCTATTATTCAGTTAAAGAGATGGCAACAAAATAGCAAAGGGAAAAAGGGGAAAAATTGTTTTTTATACATAAACAAAGAAATTAATTATGTGGCTGTAACCAAACGTTATACCCTGTTATAAGATAGCTAATCCTTTCTAGATTTTCTTTCTCTGGGTTCTAGGTTATCTCTTTTTGGGTATGTTGTGTAGTTCAATTTATTTGGCTCCTAAGGCCTGTATACTCCAAGTTTCTCGTAAGTTACTTAAAAACTGCCCATTTCACTGAAAAGTTGAGTACCTTTTCCAAAGCCTCCTTAGTACTTTACCATGTTACAAAATATCTGTAGATGCAGTAACTAATGTTTTTGTCATTATGACAGTTATCTTTAAATAACTAGAAAACGATTGGAGGTAGGTCTATGTCAAAACAGATTGCATCATTGCTTTTTTTTTCTTAGAATATTTCACATGACTTTGGCTGCCTACACAACCCTCTTTCCATTTAAAATTTCTAAGTTGCATCCAAAATGGCGTCTTTTGAAATAGCTGAGGGCTAGAATAGAATGTGTCACTGGTAGAGCATTTGGTCTTACAAATACTGCTAACTTACTTACTTACTTACTTACTTACTCACTTACTTACTTACTGGCTTTTAAGGAACCCGGAGGTTCATTGCCGCCCTCGCATAAGCCCGCCATTGGTCCCTATCCTGAGCAAGATCAATCTAGTCTCTATCACCATATCCCACCTCCCTCAAATCCATTTTAATATTATCTTCCCATCTACGTCTCGGCCTCCCTAAAGGCCTTTTTCCCTCCGGCCTCCTAACTAACACTCTATATGCATTTCTGGATTCGCCCATACGTGCTACATGCTCTCCCCATCTCAAACGTCTGGATTTAATGTTCCTAATTATGTCAGGTGAAGAATACAATGCGTGCAGTTCTGTGTTGTGTAACTTTCTCATTCTCCTGTAACTTCATCCCTTCTAGCCCCAAATATTTTCCTAAGAGCCTTATTCTCAAACACCCTTAATCTATGTTCCTCTCTCTTAGTGAGAGTCCAAGTTTCACAACCATAAAGAACTACCGGTAATATAACTGTTTTATAAATTCTAACTTTCAGATTTTTTGGACAGCAGACTGGATTATAAAAGCTCCTCAATCGAATAATAACAGGCATTTTCCATATTTATTCTTTGTCTAATTTCCTCCCGAGTATCATTTATATTTGTTACTGTTGCTCCCAGATATTTGAACTTCTCCACCTCTTCAAAGGATAAATTTTCAATTTTTATATTTCCATTTCGTACAATATTCTCGTCACGAGACATAATCATATAGGCCTACTTTGTCTTTTCGGGATTTACTTCCAAACCTACCTCTTTACTTGCTTCAAGTAAAATTCCCGTGTTTTCCCTAATCCAAATACTGGTAACACCTATAGTAATCGAAAATCAAGTATATGGAAGATATTTGTGTGGTTCCAGAGTTTGATTCACCCTGTATATTAAACATTGTGAGGAATAGAAAAAAAAAGGCGTGAACAAAAAAAGGAAGATTTAAGGAAAAGATAATGACAAAAGAAATTAGACTCTTTCACTATGAAGCAAACATGTGACGGTAAAGACCCGTAGCAATTATTAAAAAAGTTATATTTAATTAAATTAAACAGCGTGCTTCACTTTTCGGTTAGTCACCGTTACTCGGAGAAATCTTTACGGCTGCTGTAATTAGTTCTCTGGGTTCCCGATACAATGCAATACCGCCCGAGGCACAATTTTGCCACGCAGTTTAAGAATCGAGTTGACAGTACACTCATATCTCCGTCAATTAAAATTAATTGAAACGCAAACTCTGTACACATATTGCGGGATAATGATCCATTGCTTTGCCCAGGGTCAAAACTTCATACCGACTACACGGCTGCTTATGAAACAAATGAATGAGAACAGGGGAACTTCAAGAAATATCACGTGAGGCATAGGAATCAGCTGTGTACTGCCATGTCGAAGCATTTACACGACGATAAAAATTAATAATTTACAATGAAAATAAAAATTCTAAAAAGTCTTTTCCTCACAGTTTTCACCTTCATCAGCCCACGTTCCTGGCTTCATACAATTCTCTGTCTTCTTCTATAAGCAACAAAATAAAATTATAAGGTAGAGTTAAAAATATTACAGCAAGAGAAATTATGGATGTGAAGGAAAATCTTTTGGAAATAATTGAACGAGAAAGACTGGAACTGTATGGAGAAGTATGAAGAATATCCGACAGCAGATTGCCAACGGCAGTCCTAGAATGGAAGAATAGGAAA
>NC_091120.1:20588207-20600707 GCF_040183065.1 Periplaneta americana
AAACAACACATTATTCAAAAAACAAGTGCTTGAACTGTTTTTAAAATTATGATCATGTAAATTCTTATTCTTTATTCATTTTTTTCTGTCACCTTAACAATGTTGTATTCGTAACTTACTATGTTTATGTATATTGTATGCTATGGTACCGTTGGTTGGTTTGTTTGTTTTTGTTTTTATTTTTATTCCTTTTAAACTTTGTGTGTCTTGTCGTCTTGTACAGTGTAAATATCCGATTATTAAAGAGTCCTCTGAAGTTAAGTATTTAGGAATAATTTTCGATAATAATTTAAAATGGAACCAACACATTAATTACCTTTGTAATAAATTACGTAAAATAGTAGGCCTATATTATTTTGTTTTATTGAGGAATTACTTGTCAATAAGTTTATTACGCACAATAGCCTATATTTAATTTTATTTCAATCGGTAATTATGTATGGAATTATAGGATGGGGTAGCTCATTTAAATCCAATTTTAATCCACTTTATTTATTACAGAAGAAAATAATTAAAATATGTCTTCATAAACCTATTGATTTTCCATCTCAAAATTTGTTTTTAGACTTTAATGTACTTAACGTAAGACAAATTTATTATATTGTATTAATATAATTCATACATAAAAATCGAAATAATTTTGAATTGTATTCTCATAGTTATAAAACAAAAGGTATGAATTCTTTAAGATTGTTTGAACCAAAATGCAACACTGTTACAGTATTTAATCATAGTAGTAATTTATGCCCAAGAATATATAACAAATTTATATTTAAATATCCTAATCTTGTCAATTCTAATAGTTCTAGTATTAAATTTAAAAAGTTATGTATGGATATGATAAAAATTGAAAAATTGTAAATTTAAATTTATATACTATAATTGCATAGTAGATATAAGACAAATAATTGTATTGTATACTTATTAATTTCAATTCAGGAATCCGCCCCTGAGCACGAGTTCTACTCTTTCAGGGGCGAGCTAAAATTTTTTCTGCATATAATATATGTTATGTTATAATTATTAGCAAAATAATAAATAAATAAATAAATAAATAAATTTTTTTTTTCTTCTAACCAGTTTCCATTCTTGGTCACACCCGACCTCAAGCATCTTGCTTTTTCGGGTGAGACCCAGTTATATTGTACTTATACAATAAATTGTAATATGTAGGCTATTTGACTATGAGATTGGTAATCAATTTCGAATTTTGAAGAATATTCATATACGAGTATTACAATAATATTGTAATATATTTGTTATTGTATGTAATTTTTGCTTGCAATAAAATCTTTTTAATCTTTGTAAAATATACAAATTTCTTCACTGGCAACGTAGTATTCTGTGTTGTCTTATACAGAGCAAAGATAAAGAACAACAAACTATTGTAAAATAATTTGATAATGAAATTTTTAGTAATAAAATTGTCACGAATATAATACGAAACAGTCCACCGCTGTCAAGTAACGGTTAGTATGCCTGACCGTGTAACGAGCGGGTCCGGACTCAATTCCTGGTTGGGACAAGTTAACTGGTTGAGGTTTTTTCCGAGGTATTCCCTCAACCCAAAAAAGAGCGAATGCTGGGTAACTTTCGGCGCTGGACCCTGGATTCACTTCGCTGGCATTATTTCATTTCATTTCATTTCATTTCATTTCACTTCATTTCATTTATTATATTCCATAGATCTTACATTAGCAATGAAGCTTTAAGATGTGGAACATGTCAAAATTTTAAAAGATTACAATTACATTTTTTTTTACAATTTTTACAATTTTACCATTATAAAAATTTCTATAATTTTTACAATATTTTGGCGAGGTGTAGTGAGATGAGGTGAGGCCCGAGGATTCACCAAAAGATTGCCTGGCATTTGCCTTATAGTTGGGGAAAACCTCGGAAAAACCAAACCAGTTAATCAGACCAAAGGGGGCGAAATGAAATGAGGTGAGAATGGCTATTCTTCTTAGGCCTATTGAGGCGTTATTCTTGTGTCTATAATGGCATTATTCTCGAGTCTATAGTCAAATCGAAGCCTTTCTCGATTTTAATACCACAAACCGTGATTGCAATAAAGTCTGTTTAACCACAAGGACTAATGGTTTTAGAAGTTACGGTATGATATTTACAATAGCACTTAATCTCTGTGTTCTCTAATTACTATCTATAGTAATCTCAGACTTCGAGTGACATTTATTAGGACTATTTCGTGAATAAAATAAAAATTTAAATAATATGTCCCTAAAATTCGCTCACAAAATGTTAATAATTGTATATTTATGAATAGCTAACCTATTCAGATATTGTGAAGTCGAAATAGATGCAATAAAGAAATTTAATATTATTCAGTAATCTCAATGGAGACAAGCGAAATACAGGTTTAAAAATGTTAATTACATGTACTGCGATTTTCTCTTTTTATTATAACAGAAATAAGGTTTCATTATCTGCTGAGATTATAATTTAATTTAAACATTTTGCAGTGTAATTACAAATAACCTGATTAATACATTAATTAAGTGAACAATTGTTATGAAGGAGTGTCATTTTCTTTAGATACAATGGACATGGAATTAAAAGATGAAGATGTAGATGTGGAAGTAGGATTTCGCACTTATTATTTAGTACAATGGATTCATGCTCATCGATTTACATGGAAACAATTGACGACACTGACTAAACAAAAGAACGACCATGCGATAAATTGATAGTGATAAATCGAGCTGCAGAAATGATCGCGATGTGTGACTGTGATTGGTTGGAATTCAAAATTTCATTACACTTCATTGGCCGAAAATGGAATGACGTCATATAAAGGAAATAGACTAATTACGTCATATAACTTCTTGAAGTTCGTAAGTGACCTTCGAACAAACAGCTTTGCGTTCATCCATACGTGAAAATCGGATGGCATGGTTACCATAGTCCATCCTGTCTTTTCCATAACGTTCATCTGCCGGCTTATATCTCTTTGAATAGCATAAGCAGCTTTCTTCCTGCAGGTAGACAGTGGGCCCATGTAGTTATAACTGTCACTAACATCAAGCGGACGAAGTTGAGAACTGCCAAGTGGTCATCTGCTCAATTGTTGAGATAAATAACAAAGGTATTTGTCTGAAACTGCGCTGTCAGAGAAGCTTTTATATTATTTTATTCCGTATTCCGTTAGGCAGACTTTATTATTATCGGCTTTCATATGGTTAAATGCTTTAATTCATGAATTACATTAACTCGTTTATGAATAGCGTATTAAAACGCGAGGCAGGCAAACTGCGCTCAAAAACGAACAATTATATCACCCATCCCCTGTCTGTGTGGAGAGAGACGGATATCATATATCGAACACGATATGGGAGTTCGTACACATCACTGTTGTATGAACTGTCTTCTGTTTTCATTAGCACAATAGAGCTCGTGACCTGGGATTAACGAAATGTTTTTAAGAAGCCTTCCGGAAGGGAATTCTTCCCTCTCATGAGAAAAAAACGTATATAAAATAATTTTACAGAGTTCATTTTATTAGAATGGCAGGATGTTGCAGCCTCGTTGTGCTTCAAGGAAATTTAACCAAGTGGAAAGTTGGGAAATCTGTTCTCAAGTCAAGTATCAACAATAAATTTTGATTTTCTTGCTGAAGTCCAAAAACTAAATATGGCCGAGAAATGAAGACTAGTAGGCCTATTGACATTTACATATACATCGATCCACTCATAACTTATACAGCATCTTCCTATCCATACATGCAGCAACATAGCAATTCATTCAATAAGCCAGCCATTTAGCAGAGCAGCAGATCAACCAACTATCTTACCATTCATTCGGCTATCCATGTTTACCTAATCTATATGAAGAGTCCACTGCAAGAATGATGGATGTCACTTTCTTGTCGAAAATGAACAAAGACTGTCAATGCATAGCTTAAGACATATAGAATGTACATAGAGAGTTATATGGCATTAACACTGATAGTCATTGTCCAGTAATGATCGGAAAATCACAGTTAAGCTTTGAGCGCTAAGCATTTCAAACTTTCAATTGCTTCTCCTGCAAAATGTATTCCAAATAACATTCATCATTCTTGCAGTGGACTCTTCATATATTTTTCTAGATTATAGACATCAGCTCAAAGAATTTGAGTGACCACAAGGGTCCTGAATACAATAAACATGTACAATATAATGTGATTCAATTCAATTTATTTGGCCATTAGACATACAGTTTTAGGCTTCGTCAGAATACATTTAAAAACATACAGGGTGTTTAAAAAATACGGGGCATAATTTCAGGTATGTATTTCCCACATGTAGAAAATCAAAATAGTTCATTACAACATGTGTCCGGAAATGCTTCATTTCCGAGTTATGGCCTTCACAACATTGATATTCACCGGAACGTTTTTCTTTCCGCAGGTCGTTGTCATTACAGGAGATGTTCAAAATGTCCACCTCCAGCTTGAATACAGACCTCACATCGATGTCTCATTGACCTGCGAACACGATCCCAAACTCCAGGAGTATTGCGTATGTCCTCAGAACATGCCACAATTCGATTCCGAAGGGATTCCAAATCAGGCACCGGAGACGAATAAACCAATGATTTTAAATGGCCCCACAAGTAGAAATCGAGAGGGTTCAGATCAGGTGAGCGTGGAGGCCAAGCAATTGGGCCACCTCTACCTATCCATCGATCAGGAAACCTTCGATCCAAGTACCGGCGAGCCGTATGATTGAAGTGTGCAGGAGCGCCATCATGCAAGAAGTGAATGTGTTGACGATTGATCAGTGGAGTGTCTTCAAAAACATGAGATATGGTGTTTTCCAGGAAGTTTGTGTACTCCTGCCCCGTACTGTAAGTCTGTTTACAAGTACAACTAATCGATCACCAATGTTACCGGCCCACATGTTGAGGGAGAACCGCACCTGGTGATGAGATGGAACAGTTGCACGTGGGTTTTCATACGCCCATACATGCTGATTGTGGAAATTTGTTATGCCATCTCGTGTGAACTGTGCTTCATCTGTAAATAATACTAAGGCAGGAAAGTTCGGATTTACACCACACTGCTGCAAGAACCACTGACAGAACCTAACTCGTGCAGGGTAATCTGCTGGTGACAGGGCCTGTACACGTTGCAAATGATAAGGATACAATTGATACTCTTTCAACAGTCTCCAGACAGTCGTATGAGGAACATTGGCTTGCAACGCTACCCTTCGTGTGCTGATAGAAGGAGTCATGTTCACAGCCTCCAGAATCTCCTCCTGTACTTCTGGAGTTGTAGATCTTGGTCGTCCCCTTCCCAAACCAGGAGAGTTAAATTTTCCATACTCGCACAGACGGCAATGGAGACGTACAAATGTCTTCCGATCTGGACATTGTCGCTGTGGGTACCTCTCCTGGCACAAACGACGAGCCAGCGCAGCATTGCTGTCCGCTTTACCGTACATGAAGTGTATCTCTGCCAGCTCTTAATTTGAATACATGTCGCACAGTCTAACGCCTACACAACACTGAATGTAACCTTCGCCTCGGAATGAACTGTCAGAGTGCCCTCTTAATGTCTCCTTTTACGGCAACGACCTGCGGAAAGAAAAACGTTCCGGTGAATTTCAATGTTGTGAAGGCCATAACTCGGAAATAAAGCATTTCCGGACACATGTTGTAATGAACTATTTTGACTGTCTACATGTGGGAAATACATACCTGAAATTATGCCCCGTATAAATACATTTTTAAAAACACTAATAAAAGAAACAGTAAAATTTAAATAATACAATGAAAACATGAAATAATTTGAAACTTTTAAATTAAAGAAAACTAACTAAATTTAAATTAAACTTATTTATTAAAATATAATTTTGTACAAATTTGTGTCGAAAAACTCAGCAACAGAATAAAAATGATTATCTAATAACCAATTGTAAAATCTAGTTTTGAAGCTATTGATTGGTAATTTATAATATTGACTTGGGAGCTTGTTATATAATTTCATCCCCATAATTAAAAAATTTGTGTTGCTCTTGTGTAATCTACAATATGGAATATTAATTTGTTCACTATTTCTAATTTCATGATCATGTATATTGACCACTAATGACTAATTGTCGATATTTTGTCGAGTGTAAAGTACTAGATCATATATATACAAATTTATGATTGTAAAATCCGTGATTATGTGAAAAGTGGCCGACAATGTTCCAAATAGTTTGCTTTACATAAAAGTCTAATGGCTTTCTTTTGTAAAATCAAGACGCTTCCAATTTTGGTTCCATTTCCCCAGAAAATGAGGGCATATCGGATTATCGACTGAAAGAAAGAAAAGTAGACACATCTTAAATAATTTTGAGAAACGCAAGTCGTTAATTTCTTTAACAAATATAAAACTCTTGATAGCTTTGTGCATATATATTAGATGTGCTTATCCCATGTTAAACTGGCGTCTATAAAAAGTCATAGAAATTTTGTGTAGTTGAGTCTGTTGTCCTTATTTATTAGATAATTTAGGCTGAAAGTTATGTTGATAGTTTTTTCTTGATTAAGGAAGAAACCATTAGATTCAAACCATAAAGCCATCTGTGATAGAGTGTCGTTGTTGAGAGCATGTAATTGATTTAGCGCAGAGGAAGAACATAGGCTACATTAAAGAAAAAAGAAAGTTAATTGTTGAAGGCAAGTATAAGTGGATTAATTGAAATAGAGATGATGATGTAACCACCCAACTATCTACACACATATAAAACCATCAATTCATCCAAACATCTATGGATCAATTCATTCACTCATTTAATCATTAATCTGACAATTCATGAAAAACTAATCAGCAAACAATGCGTAAAAAACTAACCAACAATACATAAACCATCTAATCAACTAACAAGGCGTAAAAATCATCTAACCAATCAATAATGCATCTAGAACCGCCTAAACAATCAACAATCCATAAGAAATCAACTAGACGATAATCCATAAGAAACCAAATAATCAACCAACATTCCATCAGAAACAAATTGACCAACCAAAAGTCCACGAAAAACCAACTAACCAACCAATGATCCATAAAAAAACAACTGACCGACCAACGATACATAAAAACTCAACTGACGAAACAACGATCAATTAAAATCTAACTAATGATATACCAAAATCTAATTAATCAACCAATGACACGCCAAAATTTAACTAACCAAGCAATGATCGACTGATAACCAACTAATCAATGATTCATCAAAAACCTACTAAACAACCAATGATCCATCGAAAAGTAATTGAGGGGTGCTCTGCAATAACAAGGTAGTGTAATAAATGGTTGTTTGGCAGTTAGTAAAAGTAACATTGTTTGCATTAACAAACGAAGGCCTTTGCAAATCTGTGTCTTTGAATTAGTTTTATTGATAGTTTATGTGTATAAGTTTCATGTGTTATTCGTCAAAATCTCGTTATTGAATTTGAAGAGTTCACAGCCATAGTGGGCCAAGCGCCATTTATTAAAAACGCAGAAAACAAGGGTTAAAATTAAGTGATTACCATAATTCAATGGAAACATATAGCAAGTAATATAAAGTATACACATTAAATCTAAATGATATGTCAATCTTCATTAAACTATGGTATTTACTTAGCTTTAACCCTTGCTTTCTCCGTTTTTAGTAAATGGCGTTCGGCCCATTATGACTCTGAACCCTTCATTTGCTATTTTCATAAATTAATTGTGACAACCATACCGAGGTATGTGTACAGTAGTGGCAAAAAAAACCGGACCGACCCTTGTAACTGATTTCAGAGTCTTGCTCACTCCAGAGCGCGATAGACTGGTAACTAAGACTTTCGTGGTTCGAATCCTGCCTGGGAAGAAAACTTTTTCTTGTTCCTTATTCAAATTTATTTCCAATACTTTTCGATTGCTGGTAAAATTCATGTTCTGGGAATAATAATTTAATTAAGTAGTAAAATATTGCTGCAATCAAAAAGTATTGGAAATAAATTTGAATAAGAAACAAAAAGAAGTTTCCTTCCCAGGCAGGATCCGAACCACGAAAGTCTTAGTTACCAGTCTATCGTGCTCTGGAGTGAACAAGGCTCTGAAATCATCTACAAGGGTTGGTCCGGTTTTTTTTTTTTTGCCGCTACTGTACATACCTTGTTATTGCAGAGCACTCCTCAATTATCCAATCAACAATTTATTAATTAAATTCAACTATCTAAACCATACATGGGCACAATTTTCGGTTACGTGAGGCACTCGATTCGAAATAGTTTGTTTACTAGGAGAGGAGACTGCAGAGTAGGATGGGAAATATAAACTGCTGTGACCTGCGTCACCCTATCGTAATCGCTAAGGCGGTCAGTGGCGAATTATTAGGAAAGCGCTTGGTTAACGTGAGACTGTCGAAAACTTTTATTCAATTTGGCAAATTAATTCGGCAGCTTTAATCATAAACCTCTTTAATGTTTCTCCGTCGCTGAATTGATTTAAATCACAGGCGAGAAATTGCGTAACTAGCCAATAATATTCCATCACGTTGTCTACGTTTATTTTCTTAATATTCTGGCGTTTATCAAGATTACTTAATAGATTTGCACGTTCTCGACCTAAAATAAGTTCAGAAAATCATATTTCGTTTTCTACGCACATTTGATATTTTTTTTTATAAATTTCTTTTGGAAATAATACGTACAAACAACATTTAATTCCTCGTACCTTTTAATCCAGCGTGTTTAAGGTATAATGTCGTATTTAGTATACTATGCAAATGTTAAGATCATAAATTTTCTTCAGAATAGTACGAAAAATAACATTTCATTTGTCTTACCTTCTAATTCAGTATGTTCTTTATGACATAAGGAGTAATGTCGTTGTATGTTAAATTTATTAATGCCTAATAGGATTTTCTAGCATAACATAGCCTACATCGTATGTTCTCCCCTTCTAAACAGCAAAAAAACTCTTCCTCCCATTTCTCATGAAATAATCGTTTTCTAACGCGTACACACAGCTTTGATAATGTCATTATGCCACCACTGATATTGCTTATGAAACTGATATAGAACCTGCCCACGCCTAGGAGCTACGTGAGGGAGGAACGGGGACTGTCAATATAGTGTCACTCGGAGCGATAAGCTCTGTGAAGGTCAGTGAGGCACAAATTCTCAAGTAAGGCACGATGCCCATCTCTGATCTAAACCATCCGCTCACTTATTCCACAGAACTAAGTTATATTCCACGTATAGTCCGACCATCGGATCTGTGCCCCCGTAAGATATGCGAACTGAACCTTAATTCCTTTTCAGCCTCGGCAATTCATTTCTCCCCCTGTATTCCTATTTCTCTCTTTTCTATCCCTCTCTCTTTCTCTCCCCCACTACTCACAATTTTGAGCCTTCTTGCGGGACAGTTTATTTGCACTTGCAGTCCAATGTTGTCAACTCAACATGAATACTGTAGCACGGAGTGGTGAAAGAAATATTATTAAGCAAGTAATAGCATTTTTCATAAGTCAATCAGCGTCATTAGACCTACTTAAATTAAATTATGAATAAGTAATAATTAACCTTACATTATTATAAGCAATATTCAAGAGACATGACACTGTTTGACGGAACTTTGGCAACATCCCTATTCGGCAAGGTTCGTGGCCTGCTGTTTAACGTAGTGGGAGAGAAACGGGTGGAATGGGGTGAGTAGAGGCGATAACTTTTCCAAGAACGACGACAGCGCTGAAGGGGCATAGATCCGATGGTCCGACAATACTACTGTAATGAATTATGTTGACATGTTCACTCCTAAAATCCTACGATTGTCTTTCAATATTATTGAGTTAAATTAAACCCGTAGACTTCCTCACTTCAAGACACTGACGATGAAGCTTCTCTGGGAGTTGTGACGTTTTACTTCTCTCGCTGTCCACCATTTTTTCCACCACCGCCACCCTATGAGGAAGTCAACTGGTACAGAAAAATATCCTCTGGCATATAGAAGAAGCATCGTAAGCAACTACTGGAGCTAAACAGAGATTAAAAGTGGGAAACTTTCGAATTACACTCTAATTAAGAACGGTCTGAGTATTGTCTCTGCGTTTCCTTCGTAACTTGCAGCCAACGAGCACCCAGCCTCTGTTGGTTGATGTGCGTTTGAGCTGCGAAGTGAGATTTACTCATTATTCAGCATTGTGAGGAACAGGAAGCTGAGTCATTGCTGGTTATTGGAAAGCGTTAAGTCGCAGCAGATCATCTCGAGGCGATCCGCAACTCCGCTGCGCTTACCTCAGAGTAATAAGGGGAACAGACACACGTCCATACAAACAAGTAGAAATCTCGGTAGTCAATTGAAAGCGTTTGGAAAATTGGAGTAAACGAAAATAAAGAAACAACCCCAAGTGGAGGAAGGAAGGGAGGATGAAACGTTAACAAGTGCCAGTGGAGACGACTCGGTAACGATCTTTGCCCCGCAGCCAACAGCGAAAATACAGGGACGTCGAGAATGACAGTCGATGTTCAGAAAAATCAGCGATTAAGTATCACTTGAGTAGGTCGATATGGAGCACCTATCATATTCCTGTCCTGCAAAAAATAAGGAAAGAAAGATGGGAGAGGGAGAGACGAAAGGAAGGAAATAAGTGTATATCCTAATGAAGGTAAAAAAAAAGGTAAAGGTATCCCCGTAATATGCCATGAAGGCACTTGGGGGGCATGGAGGTAGAGCACCATGCTTTCCATGACCTCGGCACTAGAATGAGGTGGTGTGGTCGGCTCTGACCGCCTTTTATCCCCGGGAAGGACCCGGTACTCAAATTTATAGGAGGTTGAGTGAACCTCGGGGTAGTTCTGAAAGTTTGGCAACGAGAAAAAATCCTGTCACCACCTGGGATCGAGCCCCGGACCTTCCAGTTCGTAGCCAGCTGCTCTACCAACTGAGCTACCCAGCCGCCTATAGCCTAATGAAACATGGAAAAAATATATAAATGAGAAACTAGAGAAAATTCAGAACATGATCAGAGAAATAGGTTAAGAGGAGCAATAGAGACACGAAAAGCCTTATGTGTAAAGAAAAGCAAAATGGGTAAAGAGAAGCAAAGTGGATAGAGAAAAGCAGTGGGCAAAGAAAACAAAGTGGACAAAGAAAAGCAAAATATGAGAAAAAGCAAAAAGTTGGGAAATACAAGCAAAGTGGACAAGGAAAATCAGAGCTAGTGAAGAAAAGCGAAGTTGGTAAAGAGAAGCAATGTGGGTATATAAGAGCAATCTGAATATAGAAAAATAAGTGGGTAAAGAAAAACTAGGCGAGTGAAAAGAAGGAAGTTGAGTAAAGAGAAGCAAGGCGAGCAAAGAGAATCTAGGAGAGTAAAGAGAATCAAGTTGAGTAAAGAGAAGCAAGTTGTGTAAAGAGAAGTTGAGTAAAGAGAAGCAAGTTGGGTAAAGAGAAGCAAGGAGAGTAAAGAGAAGCATGTTGAGTAAAGAGAAGCAAGGTGAGTAAAGAGAATCTAGGTGAGTAAAGGGAAGCAAGGCGAGTAAGGAGAATCTAGGCGAGTAAAGAGAAGCAAGTTGAGTAAAGAGAAGCAAGTTGAGTAAAGAGAAGCAAGGTGAGTAAAGAGAAGCAAGTTGAGTAAAGAGAATCTAGGTGAGTAAAGAGAAGCAAGGTGAGTAAAGGGAATCTAGGCGAGTACAGAGAAGCAAGGAGAGTAAAGAGAAGCAAGGTGAGTAAAGAGAAGCAAGTTGAGTAAAGAGAATCTAGGTGAGTAAAGAGAAGCAAGTTGAGTAAAGAGAAGCAAGTTGAGTAAAGAGAAGCAAGGTGAGTAAAGGGAATCTAGGCGAGTAAAGAGAAGCAAGGAGAGTAAAGAGAAGCAAGGTGAGTAAAGAGAAGCAAGTTGAGTAAAGAGAATCTAGGTGAGTAAAGAGAAGCAAGGTGAGTAAAGGGAATCTAGGCGAGTAAAGAAAAGCAAGGAGAGTAAAGAGAAGCAAGGTGAGTAAAGAGAAGCAAGGTGAGTAAAGAGAAGCAAGGTGAGTAAAGAGAAGCAAGGTGAGTAAAGAGAAGCAAGTTGAGTAAAGAGAATCTAGGTGAGTAAAGAGAAGCAAGGTGAGTAAAGAGAAGCAAGGTGAGTAAAGGGAATCTAGGCGAGTAAAGAGAAGCAAGGAGAGTAAAGAGAAGCAAGGTGAGTAAAGAGAAGCAAGTTGAGTAAAGAGAATATAGGTGAGTAAAGAGAAGCAAGGTGAGTAAAGGGAATCTAAGCGAGTAAAGAAAAGCAAGGAGAGTAAAGAGAAGCAAGGTGAGTAAAGAGAAGCAAGTTGAGTAAAGAGAAGCAAGGTGAGTAAAGAGAAGCAAGTTGAGTAAAGAGAAGCAAGGTGAGTAAAGAGAATCTAGGTGAGTAAAGAGAATCTAGGTGAGTAAAGAGAAGCAAGGTGAGTAAAGAGAAGCAAGTTGAGTAAAGAGAAGCAAGGTGAGAAAAGAGAATCTAGGTGAGTAAAGAGAAGCAAGGTGAGTAAAGAGAAGCCAGGTGAGTAAAGAG